>NC_091470.1:15542406-15641698 GCF_036971445.1 Narcine bancroftii | reverse complement strand
TAATGCTCATTGTTTTCTTAAAAGCCATGAAGTTCAAAGGAGGAGGGGGAGGAGGGAGGGGGGAGAGGAGGGAGGGGGGAGAGGAGGGAGGGGGGAGAGGAGGGAGGGGGGAGAGGAGGGAGGGGGGAGAGGAGGGAGGGGGGAGAGGAGGGAGGGGGGAGAGGAGGGAGGGGGGAGAGGAGGGAGGGGGGAGAGGAGGGAGGGGGGAGAGGAGGGAGGGGGGAGAGGAGGGAGGGGGGAGAGGAGGGAGGGGGGAGAGGAGGGAGGGGGAGAGGAGGGAGGGGGGAGAGGAGGGAGGGGGGAGAGGAGGGAGGGGGGAGAGGAGGGAGGGGGGAGAGGAGGGAGGGGGGAGAGGAGGGAGGGGGGAGAGGAGGGAGGGGGGAGAGGAGGGAGGGGGGAGAGGAGGGAGGGGGGAGAGGAGGGAGGGGGGAGAGGAGGGAGGGGGGAGAGGAGGGAGGGGGGAGAGGAGGGAGGGGGGAGAGGAGGGAGGGGGGAGAGGAGGGAGGGGGGAGAGGAGGGAGGGGGGAGAGGAGGGAGGGGGGAGAGGAGGGAGGGGGGAGAGGAGGGAGGGGGGAGAGGAGGGAGGGGGGAGAGGAGGGAGGGGGGAGAGGAGGGAGGGGGGAGAGGAGGGAGGGGGGAGAGGAGGGAGGGGGGAGAGGAGGGAGGGGGGAGAGGAGGGAGGGGGAGAGGAGGGAGGGGGAGAGGAGGGAGGGGGGAGAGGAGGGAGGGGGGAGAGGAGGGAGGGGGGAGAGGAAGGAGGGGGGAGAGGAGGGAGGGGGGAGAGGAGGGAGGGGGGAGAGGAGGGAGGGGGGAGAGGAGGGAGGGGGGAGAGGAGGGAGGAGGGAGGGGGAGAGGAGGAGGGGGAGAGGAGGGAGGGGGAGAGGAGGGAGGGGGAGAGGAGGGAGGGGGAGAGGAGGGAGGGGGAGAGGAGGGAGGGGGAGAGGAGGGAGGGGGGAGAGGAGGGAGGGGGGAGAGGAGGGAGGGGGGGAGAGGAGGGAGGGGGGAGAGGAGGGAGGGGGAGAGGAGGGAGGGGGAGAGGAGGGAGGGGGGAGAGGAGGGAGGGGGGAGAGGAGGGAGGGGGGAGAGGAGGGAGGGGGGAGAGGAGGGAGGGGGGAGAGGAGGGAGGGGGGAGAGGAGGGAGGGGGGAGAGGAGGGAGGGGGGAGAGGAGGGAGGGGGGGAGAGGAGGGAGGGGGGAGAGGAGGGAGGGGGGAGAGGAGGGAGGGGGGAGAGGAGGGAGGGGGGAGAGGAGGGAGGGGGGAGAGGAGGGAGGGGGGAGAGGAGGGAGGGGGGAGAGGAGGGAGGGGGGAGAGGAGGGAGTCTCTTCTTGGGTGGTGGTTGCAAACAAACGACACATTTGCTTCAATAAAATAGACGCAATTAATTTGGAGGGGTCTTTTTTTTTAAAAAAAACCCCGCTGCTGCGAAATATGAATTAGATTTTGGATTAAGATCGAAAATGGTTCCCCACTTAAAGGCGCTTTTATTTTCGGAGGATAAAAAAACAACCGACACTCAGAGACAAAAAGCATCTTACCACCGGGTTAGAGTTGGCCGAACTCGCCATGTGGATACGGAGGAGAATTTAAATGAATTGTCCGGGTGAAGTGGGGCTTTTTTTGGTGGTGGTTGAGGGTTAAGTTGCTTGAAGGGAGGAGAGGGTGGAGGGGTGGGTGGGTAAGGGGGGGGGGGTAACAAAATAAACGGGCTGGGGCAGTCGCCTGCAGCGGGCTTCAGAAAGCCGTCCGTCCTCTTCCAGCGAGCGCTTATATACTGCCGAATGGGGCTTCAATTGCGGCTATAGGGAGGGTCGCGTAAATGAGGCGCTGCGTCAGCGGCTCGCTCCTCTCCGCATCGCGAGAGGGAAAACCGCCGGCCCCGGAGACATCCGGGCGCGCCGTTTCGCGCCCGTCACGGGCGGTGGTTGCTGGGAGTTGGAGTGTGGCCTGCTCACGCTCCTCGCCGTCGCTCACTGCGCATGTCCGCCCTCGGGACGCCTGCAAGCTCTTTGCAGGAAAGGAAGGGCCGGGGTGCGGCGGGGTCGAGGCCGACCCACGACTTTTCACTTGAAAGTGAGCGATTTTGCACGAACTTCGAATCGTGCAAACGGAGATTCAGAATGTATTGTAATGAATATGACGCAAAATTCTTTGTTCCGCGGCAGAGTTACACGTGCAAACATTCATTCCAGATGCAACTATTCATTACAGGTGCAAACATTCATTACAGGTGCAACTATTCATTACAGTGCAACTATTCATTACAGGTGCAAACATTCATTACACCTGCAACTATTCATTACAGGTGCAACTATTCATTACACATGCAACTATTCATTACAGTTGCAACTATTCATTACACGTGCAACTATTCATTACAGGTGCAACTATTCATTACACGTGCAACTATTCATTACACATGCAAACATTCATTACAGGTGCAACTATTCATTACACATGCAAACATTCATTACAGGTGCAACTATTCATTACACGTGCAAACATTCATTACAGGTGCAACTGTTCATTATAGGTGCAACTATTCATTACAGGTGCAACTATTCATTACACGTGCAACTATTCATTACACGTGCAAACATTCATTACAGTTGCAACTATTCATTACACATGTGTGAGAAACAGAAGTACCTTCACAGAAATTGCTCGAGACAAAATTGAGAACAAAGAACATTGATTATACAACAATGCAAAGTTAGGTGCATTCCCTTACCCTGGGAATACACACACAACACTGGGGCTCACCCATCTTTTATACAGTTTATTTCAGTATAGAAGTACCCTCCCCCTTACATTCTTCTGCCTCCTGGATGAGTTTGGCATTAGGCAATCTTGTCTGCCTACGTGCTGTTTCTGTGAACTTGGAGGACCAGGGGGGTATCCTGTCAGTGTTCCATCATGTCATTGTCCTTATTGTCCTTATTCACACCTTCCCGACCCTCAGGGCTTCTTATATGCAGAACTTGCTAATTCTGTCTAAGGCTAGAAGACCCTTATCTTATTCAAACTAACTTTACTTCCTACATTCTATTATCTATCCTTATCCTATTCATACTGGCTTTATTCATTACACATATATCCATACTAGTTTTCTTCATCTTTCATATTTTCATATTAGTTTTACTCATCTCTCACAATCCTTACTTTTCTTTTAGCTACGCTTCGTGAATTCTCAACTGGAATGTAACTTGGTCTTTTTCCCAGCGAGTCAGTAAACGAACTGCAGTCTCACCATATGAAATGATGTTTGGTCTTCCTTACATGGGATTCCACACTGATACCCCTACCCCTGAGGCTAATGACCAGTAGATATCTAAATATTTACAGGGTCTTTCTACTTCTCTCCATGACTTACTACAGAAGGGTTTATTAGCTCAAACCCCACCCCTGGAGTATCCTATTCATTCTATTAAACCTGGTGATTGGGTATATGTAAAAGCATGGCAAGATCACCAACTAAAACCTGTCTGGGATGGCCCCTATTGGTGTACTTTTGATTACAGACACTGCCGACCGAATGAAAGAAAAGGGATGGAGCCACATCCAACGAATTAAACGAGCTGCTGATCCACAGACTAACGACATTGATAATCTACTCTCCACCTGGCGTGCAGTCGTTCATCCTTCTGATCTGAAAGTTACACTACGCCAGGAAAAAGTGCTGTAATGTTGTTTTTACCATTTGCTGTTTTGTTTACTTGTTGGTTAGAGTATAGAGTATAGTCATAGTGGGATACCTTATTTATTATGGGTTAATATAGGATCCCAACATGGACCAGGGGAACAGAACGGCCCTAGGGGAGTAGATTTGATTTGTATTTCGGCCTCTACAGGGATTAAAAAGAGGAGTTTTAAAGAGATAGCACAAAGAAGATAGTGGGACAATGACAGACAGAATGTTAGTCAGGATTGTACATGTAGCAGAGATAGAGTGAATACATATGCTAATGTTCACAGACAGGCTGCAACTCACAGGTTCAGTGATACTTACGCTAATGTTCGCAGACAAGCTGCAACTCACAGGTTCAGTGACAAGAAACACCCCTCCCCAACTTGGTCTCCTGTAAATCATCCTTTGGGTCACACAGACATTTGGAATGTTAAGAACCACCACTGTAAGGGGAGTTCCAGTTGTAAACGACGTAAGCTGCTCCAGAACACCACAGCTGCTTGGCATTTAAATCGTTTAATCAGACTTCAGCCTTGGAGATCATCATCGAACAGACAGTGATGGCCCTGAATTTATGGGCTGAAGAAAGACGACAGATACGAGCCACAGTTCAACAAAACCGCCTGGCTCTCGATCACTCGTTGGCTGCTGAAGGCAGCGTTTGTGAAAGACTGGTTAATGACAATGCTCACAACGGTCAGGCGGTTAAAGACACTTCTTCAGGAGTTCAGACTTGGCAACCTCGGTCCGGTGTGGGATGGACTAGACTTTTTATTGGTAACTGGAGTCTGATACCCACAGCCCTTATAGCAGCTGGACTCGCTATTCTGGTCATTATGCTGCTCCCCTGCCTAAAGACTTGTGGGCGGTATTTAATTCAACTGACCCCTCATCAGATCACTATAACACAAAGGATGTATGTTTCCTGTCGGACTCTGGCTTTACCCTACCCTCAATTTAGTCTATGTGTCATCTGAGTCCAGCGTGTTCGTTAAATGAAGTGATAGGAGAATCAGTTTATTTCACAGCATAAGAATAAAGCTTAACAGAGCTCTGGTTCAGTCGTTAGTTCATAGGTCACCTGCACAGTGAGCTATTCCCCAAGACTGACATCTACTGTCCAGTCTCTACAGTTCATATAGCTCAACCTTATCATACAGAACAAAAGTTGGCTTTCTTTGCTAGATTTCTTGCATAAGATTTATCACAAGTAATTTCCTGCTCTGCAGTTATCTGGGGTGTAGAGCTCCCATCTTAATCCTCAAGGTCAGAATATCCTGTTGTTTTGATCAGAAATCAATTCATACCCCAGATATTTCTAATTATTTCTTTGTTCTCATCTGGCCATATTCTTCTGTTCTATTCAACACCTCCTTCTGTCTTAGCCTTCTTACTGAGTTAGTTTCCATTCTCTTTGTTTCTGACAGTCTCTGTCAGGATTCTCTTTGTTCTTGTCTGGCCATCATCTCCTGTGCTAATCAACACCTCCTTTTGCCTTAACCTTCCTACTAAATTGTTTCATACATATTCTCTCTTTTGTATTTTGGGAGCAGGCAATTCTAAACCTACTGTAATCAGCCAACTTTGCTACATACTGTGGCTGCCCCTTACTTACATTACTCTTTCCCTTCACCATGAGGTAAATATTAAATTGTTACACAGTCCTGGATTCATGTGTACAAACTGAATAGTACATAAGCATATATTCTACATATTTTCTATGATTAATTAACCCCTATATTCCAACAGTCCCCCTTTTGGTCTCATGAAAATGAGACCAACCACCAGTCAACTTATGGGACCGAGACCTCAGGAGTTTTTGCAAGGACCGGCATCTCCGACCCCTTGTTAAACTTAACCTCATAAACTTGGCCATTATGAACACACTTCAGTCCAGTGGGGGCCCTAACACAGTGTTCAGGAAAGTCAGTCCAATCCGCAAAGTACTTTTCCGGTTTGTTATGGGCCCCCCAGGCTGACCGCAAACACTTTGTACAGTTGTTTCCTTCTCCAGACCCTTCAAGGGCTAGGAGTAACATCACCCATAGTCCCCACATAGTGTCCATCACAGCCCCCTAAATTCTGTTGACTTCAATATAGAAATATCACTTCAAATACTGAAATACAGGGCTAGGAGTAACATCACCCATAGTCCCCACATAGTGTCCATCACAGCCCCCTAAATTCTGTTGACTTCAATATAGAAATATCACTTCAAATACTGAAATACAGGGCTAGGAGTAACATCACCCATAGTCCCCACATAGTGTCCATCACAGCCCCCTAAATTCTGTTGACTTCAATATAAAAATATCACTTCAAATACTGAAATACAGTCACCGTAATCCAATAGTCTCTTTAAAGGGGCCCGTTCAAAAAGTTCTTAGTCTGCAATTGCTTCACAGGTTCTCAGTCACCTCCGTTCAAATCTGTTCCAGTGTCCGTGTAGGTGGGTCCGTTGCTGTTCACTGACTCCAATGAAACCACGTCTCGCCTTTTCCCAGTAGTCGAACTGCGTGGGACGTTCTTTCCACCACTCTGTAGGGTCCTGTCCACCTGGGCTCCGACCACTTTCTCTTGATCACCTTCAGTAGAATCCACTCCGCAACGGATGGTATCGGGGTTTCACCTTTTTGTTCGGTACTTGTAACCTGTTGTGAAAAAGCTGATACCAGAGCCGTTAGTTTATTATAATAAAGCTTACATTTCATTGGACTTACCTCTTCCTTTGAGGTATGAATCCCAGCTCCAGGTCCCGGAAACTGGTGCCCCGTTTGTAGTTCATACGGAGTAAATCCTGTCACATAACTTACCAAACTCCTTATTGACATCAATGCCAGGGGCAGTGCATCCACCCAATTTAATTTGGTCCGTGCCTGCACTTTCCCGATCTTACCTTTTATTGTTTGGTTCATTCTCTCCACTTTTCCTTGGGATTGTGGATGATACACCATTCCAAAGGCATGTTTTAACCCCAACATCACTTCTACCTCCTGTAAATCTTCATTCTTAAAATGACTTACATTATCTGACCTGATCTTCCTAGGAAACCCGTGTATAGGAATGTACTGGTTGATTAGGAACTTAATTACCGTCTTTGCATCTTCTCTTTTGGCAGGGATTGCCTCAGGCCAACGTGTGAACACATTAACGGCCCTCTCTATCATGTCCGTGAAATCAATTACAATTTCCTGCCCTGGTAACTTAGGCAACGGAAACTGTCCTTCGTGAGGTTTCACAGTCGCCTTGACATTATATGTTATACATACCGTACACTCTCGGATATGATTCTCCACCATCGCCGGCAGGAAGGGGTGCCACCAATGTACTAAATACCTTATCATCTGTTTCTTCCCATAGTGGGTTAACCCATGTGCCTCCTCCAGGAGGGGTTTCATGAGTCCAGATGGTAATACTGCCTACCGTCCATTGATCTCCACAGTCCTTGATCTTCGGTTGCCCCCCTTTCTTTCCATACCATCATTTCCTGGGGTGATGCCTGCGCTTGTTCCTGAATTATTATTCCTACCTCACAAGGTGGCAATAAGTCATGTGCCATTCTATCTGCCTGCATCATAATAAGCTGAGGGCCGTACCCTGCTGCCATTTTTGTAGCCATGTCCGCTTCCTGATTTCCCCGAGCTACCATCGTTTCTGTTTTATCATGGCCCTTACATTTAATAACTGCTAATGCCCTTGGTTTCAAGAGGGCCTCAGCCAATTTCCTAACATCCTTCTCGTGTTTAATTGGGGTCCTTGCTGCTGTTAATCCTTGCTGCTTCTAATCCATTGACTCAGCTCAACCTGTATTGTCCCCACCACATATGCCGAATCTGTATATATATTTACCTCCTTTCCTTCTGCCCATTCTAATGCTGCTATCATTCCCTGTAGTTTGGCCAGTTGTGCTGACTCCTTTCCTCTCACTGTCCCTGTAATAGTTTCTTCAAATCCTTCTGTGGTTCTCTGTACTACTGCATAGGCGGCTTTTAATCCATCCGTGGGATGTCTGTAACAACAACCATCTGTAAATAAGATTTCATCTGGTTCTCTCAAGGGTGTAGCCTGTAAATCAGGTCTTATTTTAATATCCCTTAGAATACTCTTTTCACAACAGTGTGGTTCTCCCTCTCCCATTTTGTCTGCCATATTAATTAATGCCTTCATGGGTAAACGTAATATTTGGAGCATTCAGGATTTTTTCCAGTCTCGTCTGCCTCAGTGACGTCATTGTAAACGCTGTCGAGCTCACAAATGCTACAATACTATGTGTTGTTAATACCATCAGGGCATGTCCCATCACTATGTGTGCCACCTTTTGTAAAATCTTTGCTACCCCCGCTGCATGTCTCATGCATGATGGGTGTCTGTCTTCAGTTGGATCTAGTGTTATACTCACATACATGAGCACACATCTTCCACCCCCTTTTTTCTGAAAAAGGACACCAACAATCGTGTGTGCTTTTTCAGAAACATCCAAAAAGAAAAGGTCTCTATAATTTGGAATTGCCAAATCTATAGCGGTTGTAAGAGCTTGCTTAAGTAGAATAAAACTCATCTCAGCCTGTGCAGTCCAATCAAGTGTAGCTCCCAGATTCCTCATCCCCTGCTCATTCACCAAAGTTCGCAGTGGATGTGTCAACTCACCATATGATGGGATAAACTGCCTACTATAACCCGTCAAGCCCAAAAATGAAAGCCTTTCCTTAACTGTCTTAGGCTTTGGATGATGTAGTATCGCTGTACGATGCACAGGGGATATCCCTGTACCTTTCGCTGAGACCATTCTTCCTAAAAAGACCACTTGTCTACAACATTGCAACTTTAAATGAGAGACTTTAAAACCTGCCTTGAACAGCTGCACTAGCAGGAGTTTTGTGGTCTCCAAACAGGAGACAGGCTCAGGTGCTGCCAATAAGATATCATTTACGTACTGGATAAGAACTACCCTACATGGCAGTACTAGCCCCCCCCAGCTGTTCTTTCAAAACCTGATTGAAAATCCCTGGGGATAAGATAAAGTCCTGTGGGAGTCGAGTATAACGTAACTTTATACCTCTATACGTAAAGGAAAACACATCTCTAAACTGTTCTGCCAGCGGCAAACAAAAGAAAGCATTTGCCAAATCTATACAAGAGAACCACTTGTGGTCCGGAGTTAAAGCAGTCATGGCACTATATGGGTTCGGAACTGGAACTGTGGGTGTTCGCACAATACCATTAATATGCCTTAAGTCATGGGCCATCCGATATTTGCCCGTGCCCTGTTTCGGAACAGGTAAGATGGGTGTATTCCAACTCAAACACGAATGCTCCAACACCCCTGAATATATTAGGCCATCAATGGTATCTGCCAGACCCACCTCAGCCTCGGGTTTATGGGGATTCTGTGTCTGCCAAATGGGAGTATAATCTGAAAGTTCAAAGGTTATGGGATCAACCTGCTGGCAAAAACCCATGTCTGTTGGCCCCACTGACCAAAAGTCCTCAGGGAGAGAATCTAACATAGGGGCAGAGTCGGGATGATCCATCCTTTCTCTACCATGAAAGCATTCAATCAGTCTATGCTCAAGGAGGACCCGATCATTTGAAGGGTACAAAATCCTGTACGCCTGACCAGATAGAGAGAACTGCACTGTCGGTAATTGAGTGTCGGACCGTCCCTCAAGGACATCAAGTTCTGACACATCAGTCCCAAATCTTTTGCCTGGTGATTAGTGCCAATTGCAAGAGTGACATGAGGAATGGCCTCACTGGCCATTACATACCACTCCAGCTGCTCAGATGTCAGTGCCACCATAGCGGCCACTCCCTCCTTTTCTACCACTATATAGTCCAAATTAATCTCCCATTGCATGCCCTCTACCTCTTCATAAAAGGCATGCTGATAAATTTCATCCCCATCTCTATCGTAAAAGAGGGTAACATGGAGGGGGTCCGAGGGAGGGGTATATGGGTGTAACGTTTGGATCCACGGCTTCCATTGATTATAAAGCTTTAGCAGCCCTCCCTTCTGTGCGTCCTGGTTCCAGCAGCCCCCAGTAAATGTCGGCCCATAGTCCCTCAGACGTGGATCCTTCAGCGGCTGACAGTAACATCTGCATACTAGAACGAAGTGTAGTTAATGAACAGTTCATTGAATACCCATTTGGAAAGGTGACCTCTATTCCGCTGGGTCCGCAAAGGATCGATGCTCCACACCTGACCAGCAGATCTCTGCCCAAAAGATTAGTAGGGCACATTGCCGACAGAATATATTGATGTGCTAAAAGTCTGTCCTGCCACAGAAGTGACTAGTGGTGTAGAAAACGGTAGATTTTATGGTGTACCCGAGAACCCTATCAAATGGATGCTAGAGGATGACTTTTTAGATTGAAACTCAGCGCCAGTAAGTGTTGAAAATCTGGCACCTGTATCTACTAAAAAAGATACTTCCATGTCCATCACTTTAATCTGCAGGAAGGGGTCTGTCAACCTTGCCTGTTCTTGGGTGCTCGGGCCCCGTCACTGTGGGTAACCTTGCTCCTCCTCCGTCAGCAATGGGTATTGTCTTGTCGGAGCTAGAGCCGCATGGAGTACCTGATGTACCGGGGGTGACACTGACGATTTCTGGGGCTGGACCCAAGGCTCATATTGTGGTGGTCCATATTCCCTTCCCCCAGTGTCCTGAAGACCCCATGCTAGGGGGCACTCTCTCTTCCAATGTCCTGATTGACCACATCCAAAACATTCGGCTGGCTGCACTCGTGGAACACCCCAACCTCTCCCTCTTACTCGGAATCCCCCTATTGGACCTCCAGTCCTGCCCCCATAGGTGGGACCTGGTGCCCAATTTGGGGCCGGACGCCAATTCATATTATTCCCTTGTGGTGGCTGCGGTGGCTGCTGAATCATCTGGTTCGCACCCTTTGAGGGATTCTTTTTTGCCTCATTTGCCTTTTTCCTAGCCTCTTCCAATTGAAGCTTAAGGAGTTGCACTTGTGAAGACTCCGTAATTTGGTTTGTCCTCCTTTTGCTTAGCCCTATAACGCTTCATGTGATGGGCCAAATGTTTTTCCCATTGCTCAGTCAAGCAACCAGGAATTTTAGGGTTATTCTCTAAAGCCTCCCTGACTACAGCTGGCAGCCCGCTCATTACTGCAGACCTAAATAGTGTAGTCTGCAAGGGTTCTGTGGCTGGGTGTACTCCGGCTTTATCCGTCCAACTCTCCTTACACTGACCCAAAAAGGTCGAGATCTCCTCATCCTCCTTAATGGAAAAGGTCAGGGACTGCATGACACCGGGGCGAACAGGAAACTTAACCCGCATTGCACTTCCTACTGCCGTAGCATGTTTGGCAACTGGTTCGGCATCAGGGCACCTAGTGGTTCCTGCGATCATTTCTACCTGCTGTATTTCCCACAACCCAAGCTGTAAAGGGGGTGGAGTGATCCTCTGACATTCCTACCGAGAAGGCATTCTCAAGTGTCTGTTCTTGCTCTCTCTCATTTGTTTTTTCCAGTCGCATACTAGTTTCCCTTACTTTATATACATCGTTCTGTATTTCCTTCGTTAACTCCTTCATTTCCTCCACCCTTTCCTGCATAACTCTCTTAAGTCTCTCCTTCGCCTCCTGGAGTTCGTGACCTGCTAATTCAGTGACATTCACTATTCCCTCATTTATCTGCATCACTGGCATCTGGAATCGGATAAGGTGGTGGCCACGTCTCTGGTAACTTTGGATAGAGCGGGGCTGATGGCTTAACCTCCCCTGTCACCTCTTTCCTCTTTTCCTCCTTTTGGATAGGGGATGCCTTTTTAGTAGCATGCTGAAGGTTTGTTTCCACAGCCATGCAAGCCAATGTCATATTATGTAAATATGCTCTCCTCTGCTCCTTCGCTTCCTTCTGTTGTTTAAATTTTCTTCTATTCTCATGTTCCTGTACCTCCTTTTTCGCCTCCCTTCAATTTACCTTGAACTTTCACACTTTCCTACAAACACAAAAGGAAAACTTATCACAATACTAAAACAAGTAACTATTATAAAATACTGAACAAGGAAAACTTAGCGCAATACTAACAAAACACGTAACTATTATACAATATTGAACAAGGAAAACTTAGCACACTACTAAAAAACGTAACTATTATACAATATGTTCACTAAATCTATTTGGCCAAGAACTCTAACTTTTATATCTATGTCTCTACTAGGGAACTCTATAACCCCTGTTTTTTCAGGGGCCTCTAACCCCTGTTTCTCTTGAGGGCCTCTAACCCCCATTTTCTCCAGTGGACTCTAACCCTGGGTTTTTCAGGGGCCTCTAACCCCTGTTTCTCTAGGGGGCCTCTAACCCCCATTTTCTCCAGGGGACTCTAACCTCTGGTTTTTTAAGCTTTATTCCTTGGCTTCTACTAGGACTTTTGCAGAGTGGTGACAACACACAATTTTATCATTGCCAATCGCAGAACTTTGTTTAAACAGGGGTCTGCTTACCTCCTTTTGTTGAGTGGTCACTTGTTGTTTTCACCACACCACAATTGACCGATGTTTCGTCTCTTTCTCTTCCGTCACTTCTCCATCTTCATCACGTCGGGGTCACCAAATTGTCGGACTCTGGCTTTACCCTACCCTCAGTTTAGTCTATCCTGCCCGGATCGAGGCCGCCGCCGTCTACCCTTCGCCCGGACCGGGGCCGGGGCCGCTGCTGCTCTCCCTGTGCCTGGACTGGGGCCGCCGCCTCCCACTCCCTGTCCGGACCGGGGCCACCGCCTGTCTCACTCAACCGAGGCCGGGGCCGCATGCAGCCATCTTCCGTCGCGCATGCAGCCATCTTCAGCGCAAACTCCGGGAGATTCAAAATGAGTGGTGGACTAGCCTCGCCAAACGAACCCAGCTCAGCGCGGACATTGGCGACCTCAGGGGTTTCTACGAGGCTCTAAAGGCTGTGTACGGCCCCTCACCCCAAGTCCAAAGCCCGCTGCGCAGCTCAGACGGCAAAGTCCTCCTCAGCGACAAGATCTCCATCCTCAACCGATGGTCAGAACACTTCCAATCTCTTTTCAGTGCCAACCGCTCAGTCCAAGATTCCGCCCTGCTCCAGCTCCCTCAACAGCCCCTAAGGCTAGAGCTGGATGAGGTTCCCACCCTGGATGAGACATATAAGGCAATCGAACAACTGAAAAGTGGCAAAGCAGCAGGTATGGATGGAATCCCCCCAGAAGTCTGGAAGGCTGGCGGCAAAACTCTGCATGCCAAACTGCATGAGTTTTTCAAGCTTTGTTGGGACCAAGGTAAACTGCCTCAGGATCTTCGTGATGCCACCATCATCACCCTGTACAAAAACAAAGGCGAGAAATCAGACTGCTCAAACTACAGGGGAATCACGTTGCTCTCCATTGCAGGCAAAATCTTCGCTAGGATTCTACTAAATAGAATAATACCTAGTGTCGCCGAGAATATTCTCCCAGAATCACAATGCGGCTTTCGCGCAAACA
Organism: Narcine bancroftii; assembly: GCF_036971445.1. NCBI lineage: Eukaryota > Metazoa > Chordata > Chondrichthyes > Torpediniformes > Narcinidae > Narcine > Narcine bancroftii. The sequence goes on along the minus strand of NC_091470.1, from coordinate 15,628,535 downwards.
GAGGAACTACTGACCTTTGCCCTCAGACAGCTCCAAGAAAAATGCAGAGAACAAAACAAAGGACTCTACATCACCTTTGTTGACCTCACCAAAGCCTTCGACACCGTGAGCAGGAAAGGGCTTTGGCAAATACTAGAGCGCATCGGATGTCCCCCAAAGTTCCTCAACATGATTATCCAACTGCACGAAAACCAACAAGGTCGGGTCAGATACAGCAATGAGCTCTCTGAACCCTTCTCCATTAACAATGGCGTGAAGCAAGGCTGTGTTCTGCCACCAACCCTCTTTTCAATCTTCTTCAGCATGATGCTGAACCAAGCCATGGAAGACCCCAACAATGAAGACGCTGTTTACATCCGGTACCGCACGGATGGCAGTCTCTTCAATCTGAGGCGCCTGCAAGCTCACACCAAGACACAAGAGAAACTTGTCCGTGAACTACTCTTTGCAGACGATGCCGCTTTAGTTGCCCATTCAGAGCCAGCTCTTCAGCGCTTGACGTCCTGTTTTGCGGAAACTGCCAAAATGTTTGGCCTGGAAGTCAGCCTGAAGAAAACTGAGGTCCTCCATCAGCCAGCTCCCCACCATGATTACCAGCCCCCCCACATCTCCATCGGGCACACAAAACTCAAAACGGTCAACCAGTTTACCTATCTCGGCTGCACCATTTCATCAGATGCAAGGATCGACAATGAGATAGACAACAGACTCGCCAAGGCAAATAGCGCCTTTGGAAGACTACACAAAAGAGTCTGGAAAAACAACCAACTGAAAAACCTCACAAAGATAAGCGTATACAGAGCCGTTGTCATACCCACACTCCTGTTCGGCTCCGAATCATGGGTCCTCTACCGGCATCACCTACGGCTCCTAGAACGCTTCCACCAGCGTTGTCTCCACTCCATCCTCAACATCCATTGGAGCGCTTACATCCCTAACGTCGAAGTACTCGAGATGGCAGAGGTCGACAGCATCGAGTCCACGCTGCTGAAGATCCAGCTGCGCTGGATGGGTCACGTCTCCAGAATGGAGGACCATCGCCTTCCCAAGATCGTGTTATATGGCGAACTCTCCACTGGCCACCGTGACAGAGGTGCACCAAAGAAAAGGTACAAGGACTGCCTAAAGAAATCTCTTGGTGCCTGCCACATTGACCACCGCCAGTGGGCTGATATCGCCTCAAACCGTGCATCTTGGCGCCTCACAGTTTGGCGGGCAGCAACCTCCTTTGAAGAAGACCGCAGAGCCTACCTCACTGACAAAAGGCAGAGGAGGAAAAACCCAACACCCAACCCCAACCCACCAATTTTCCCCTGCAACCGCTGCAATCGTGTCTGCCTGTCCCGCATCGGACTTGTCAGCCACAAACGAGCCTGCAGCTGACGTGGACTTTTTGCCCCCTCCATAAATCTTCGTCCGCGAAGCCAAGCCAAAGAAGAAGTTTAGTCTATGTGTCGTCTGAGTCCAGTGTGTTCGTTAAATGAAGTGATAGGAGAAGGTATTTGGTTCAACAATCAGTTTATTACACAGCACAAGAATAAAGCTTAACAGAGCTCTGGTTCAGTCATTAGTTCATAGGTCACCTGCACAGTGAGCTATTCCCCAAGACTGTCCTCTACTGTCCAGTCTCTATGGTTTATATAGATCAACCTTATCATACAGAACAAAAGTTGGCTTCCTTTGCTAGATTTCTTGCATAAGATTTATCACAAGCAATTTCCTGCTCTGCAGTTATCTGGGGTGTAGAGCTCCCATCTTAGTCCTCAAGGTTTTGATCAGAAATCAATTCATACCCCAGATATTTCTAATTATTTCTTTGTTCTCATCTGGCCATATTCTTCTGTTCTACTCAACACCTCCTTCTGTCTTAGCCTTCTTACTGAGTTAGTTTCCATTCTCTTTGTTTCTGACAGTCTCTGTCAGGATTCTCTTTGTTCTTGTCTGGCCATCGTCTCCTGTGCTAATCAACACCTCCTTTTGCCTTAACATTCCTACTAAATTGTTTCATACATATTCTCTCTTTTGTATTTTGGGAGCAGGCAATTCTAAACCTACTGTAATCAGCCAACTTTGCTACATACTGTGGCTGCCCCTTACTTACATTACTCTTTCCCTTCACCATGAGGTAAATATTAAATTGTTACACAGTCCTGGATTCATGTGTACAAACTGAATAGTACATAAGCATATATTCTACATATTTTCTATGATTAATTAACCCCTATATTCCAACATAACATAAAATAAAAATGAAAATGTTTGATAAAGGCAGAAAAGCAGAGACCATCCATTCAAAAAAACTAATAGTTTACAAATATTCACAAGTTGAATATCTAACCCCAGTACAAAAGGGGTGCATAGCTCCAGCATAATAAAAAGCCACACATCAGCCAGGCAATGTCCCTGCAAATTTGAAGTAACCATACATTTGTTCAAATGAACCGGTGCGGACTCGAAGGGCCGACATGGCCTGTTTCCGCGCCGTAAATTGTTATATGGTTATATGTTATATGTTAAGCCCTGAGGGTCAGGAAGGTGTGAATAAGGACAAAGGCAGGTTTGTGAATAAGGTCAATAAGGACAATGACATGATGGGACACAGACAGGATACCCCCTGGTCCTCCAGGTTCACAGAAACAGCACGTAGGCAGACAGGATTGCCTAATGCCAAACTCATCCAGGAGGCAGAAGAATGTAAGGGGGAATAAACTGTATAAAAGATGGGTGAGCCCCAGTGTGTGTGTGTATTCCCAGGGTAAGGGGAATGCACCCAACTTTGCATTGTTGTATAATCAATGTTCTTTGTTCTCAATTTTTGTCTCGAGCAATTTCTGTGAAGGTACTTCTGTTTCTCACAGGTTCACATATTCATTACAGGTGCAAACATTACAGGTGTAAATTTTCATTACACGTGCAAACATTACAGGTGTAAATTTTCATTACACGTGCAAACATTACAGGTGTAAATTTTCATTACACATGCAAACATTACAGGTGCAAACTTTCATTACAGGTGCAAATGTCTCCTCTGCTTCTCCTCCTCCCTGTTTTCTGGTGCTGTGTGCCAGTCCTCTGCTTCCTCGGAGTCTGGAACCCCTTATCACTGCTGCTGATCATGGGTGCCGCCATCTTGGGCACAGAGCCTGCGGTTGCAGAAGTTTAAATAAAACCACAGTCGGTTCCATTTACAGGCAGTTTAAAGCCTGCACAGAGCTGACAGCAGTCGAACTGGGTGGTTGGACCCTGCAGAAGCACTGTGACTCTGCTCCCCACTCTCCACGGGACTGCACTCGTGGCAGCGCTGCCGTTACAGCAGTGCCACCATTTTCATGCTGAATCTCCTCAACTCCTCACGAAGTTCCTGGCGAGCTTTCTTCGTGACTGCATCGACATGGAGGCCCCAGGACAAGTCTTCAGAGATGTTGATACCGGGGGCGTGGCAAGATGGCGTAGAGGGCAGACGTGCGGACCTAATCCTCCCCAGCCAGTTTTTGAAACACCCATTTTTAAACTTTAAGTCCATAAACATTTTATTTTTACTGCTAAGAACACTGTTTGTTTATAATGGTGGCTAATATTAAAAAACCTAAGACTCAATTACAGAAAAAACTACTTTTTAAAAGTGCTGAAGAACTGAGGCCTACCTGTCCAGTTGGAACCGCGGAGTTGTCATCTGGAACCCCCAAGCCACAGAGAACTCCAGCTAGGTTAAGTATTACACCGGCGCCAGTCTTGTCTCCACAAGAAGGCGCCAGCTTGTTGATGAGATTGGCCGACGTTGACCCCCGCGTTTGCGATGTCGAGCGCGCGGGCGACCCGACCAAGAAGAGAGCCCTCGAGCCCGCACTGCCGTCAGGGGAGCCGAGGACACACAGGATGGTGTTGGAGACTGCCCCTGCGCAGTCCCTGGTCTTGCCAGGCGTGCACGGTGCCTCTTGGGTCCATGATCTGCTGGAGCGTGTGTGGTCTGTGGGGGGCAGAACAGCGGCATCCCGATGTGGTCGGGACGCCGCCGTTGAGTGTGCAGACCTACAGCCGCACAGGCAAAGGCCCTACAATAGTGGAACAAGAAGAAGACTTACTTACAATGGCCAATTCACAGGAACAATTGGAGGAGGAGTTTCCAGAAGGTAGACCTCAAGATGTGGAGCTGTTCTGGAAGGGATTGCCTATCATATGGATAACATATCTCAACAAATGACTCAAGTGACAACTAAAATTTCTAATATGTCTGAAGATATGTCTACACTTAAGAGAGATGTTAATAAATGCCTTACATCAGTGGATGTAGTACAAGAAAATTTTTTAAAAATTGAGACAGCTTTTTCTGAATGTAAAGAACAAGTTGTGCGTAATAAGGATAAAATACAGAAAGTGGAAGATTCGTTTGTGAATTGGGGAATCCAGAAGAGAGATTTATTGAAAAAGACTGATTGTTTGGAAAATCAAAGTCGGAGAAATAATGTAAAAATTGTGGCCCTTCCAGAGATATTGAAGGAGCTGATCCAATAAAACATTTTAAGAACTGGATCCCCGAGATGCTGGGTAAAGAGTTTTTTTCGGGAGGTTTAATATTGGAGAGTGCACAGAGAACGCTAAGGAAGAAACTGTAACCGGGACAACCACCATGAGCAGTTTTAATTCGGTGTCTGAGTTATCGAGATAGAGAAATGATTTTGCGGTTGGCGATACAGAAGGCAAGACAAAGTCAAGCTCCAATTATGATTCAGAATAATAGAGTTTTTTAATGCAGATTTGAGTCAAGAAATTATTAGGCGTTGACGGGAGTTTAATTTGGCTAAAGATGTGTTGTGGCCGAAAGGATATAAATTTGCTTTTCGATACCCTGCTGTGTTGAAGGTTTTTTATGGTAATTATCAGTCTCAATTTTTTGAGAATGATCACGATGCAATGGTTTTTGCTAATTCATTACCGGATTTACGTGGTCAGGGAAGAGTCTCGCCGTCGTTGCCTAAAAGAAGGGCCAATGGAAATGGAAAGAATGGGAATGATGGAAAGAAGGAGGTTTTGACACACAGTCTTATTGATGTTGAAGATCCAAACCAGTCATTGGGATTGGAGTCGTTGGGCTGAATATTTCTATGACGTTGAATTGTATTATTATATATATTGTATTTCTGGCTGGGGGGAGGTGGATAGAACTGAAATCTTTGATAGTCATCTGCCTCTGGTGGGGTTTACCACATCCAGTTTTTTAGGGCGTTACTACCTTTGGGTGGTTTTTTTTTCTTTTTTTTGGGGAATTAATTACATTCCATTTTATATAAACTTTTTTTATAATATTAGGGGAGGGAGAGTGGATTTTGTTTATTAGTAGGAGAGCGATTTTTTGAATTAAGTGATTATATTGTTAGTTTGTTAAGATCTCTAGTTTGAAATTTGCAACTTTTAATGTTCAGGGATTAAATAATCCAATTAAGCGAAAGCGAGTTTTAGCTTGTATTAAGAAAATGAAAATTGATATTGCTTTTTTACAACAAACACATTTGACCAAAAAAGAGCATTTGAAATTGAAAAGAGATTGGGTTGGTCATGTGTTTTTTTTCTTCATTTAACCTAAGGCAAAATGTGTAGCGATTTTAGTTCATAAGAATTTATCTTTTGAATTGCATACTGGGGATTGCTGGGAGTGGACTGTAAAATCTTTAACGAACGTTGGACTTTACTTAATATCTATGCACCTAATGTGGATGATGAATGTTTTATTTCAGACGCTTTTTTGTTATTAAGTCAAGCTAATGAAAATATTTTAGTTGAGGGGGATTTCAACTGTGTTTTGGATCCTTTGATTGATAAATCCCCAAAATGTAATAGAAAATCAAAGATGGCGATACAAATTGGAGCTTTAATGAAAGATTTAAATTTGGTAGATATTTGGAGAAGCGTTAATCCTACGGAGAAAGATTTTTCTTTGTCATTCTTCTCGACATGATTCATTTTCTAGAATAGATTTTTTTAAAAATATCAGCACATTTACAAGGAAAGGTAATGCAGTGGAATATAAGGGTTATATCAGATCATTCTTTATTATTTTTTTCTTATGAAAGTTCAGAGTTAGTACGTTCATCTTATAGATGGAGATTTAATCCAATGTTGTTGAAAAAACCTGAGTTTGTTACTTTTGTTAAGGAACAGATTGTTTTTTTTCTTAACCAAAAATGCTAATTCAGTTAAAAGTCATTTTGTGTTATGGGACGCATTAAAAGCTTACTTAAGAGGGCAAATAATTAGTTGTACTACTAAAGTTAAGAAAGGATATATGGCTGAAAGTCTTAAATTAGAGAAGCAAATTGATGAACTGGAGAAGGAATTTCAGAAGAGAGTGACAGAAGATCAGAAAATAGCTTTAACTAAATTGAAACTGTGATATAATATGTTACAGATTTATCAATTTGAATGTTTAATTAATTGATCTAAGCAAACATATTATGAGTGGGGTGAGAAGGCACACAAAGTACTTGCATAGCAGTTAAAGAAGGAACAGACCTCAAAGGTTATTAATGTTGTTAAAAAGAATTCAACAGTTATTTATAAACCTCATGAAATCAATGACCAGTTTTATTCATTTTATAAAAAATTATATACCTCTGAGTGGAGATGGGATTGATTCTTTTTTACCTATGTTAATGTTATCAGCATTAGAAGAGGAGGATATTATAGATTTGGAAGCTCCTTTACAGATTTAGAATTTAAGACAGCTATGTTGGAAATGCCTAAATGTAAGTCACCAGGTGATGATGGGTTTTCAGTGGAATTTTATAAAGTTTTCTATGAAGATTTATCTTCAGTGTTTGGGGAGGTATTACAACAAGTGACTGAACATTATCAGTTACCAGAATCTTGTTCCAGTGCTCTAATTACTGTAATTCCAAAGAAAGATAGAGATCTATTAAAGGTGTCTTCGTATAGACCTATTTCTTGATTGAATGTGGATTATCAAATAATAGCTAAAATGTTAGCAAATCGACTTGCTAAATATTTGCCTAAATTGATACATGTTGACCAAACAGGTTTTATTAAAAATAGACATGCTTCAGATAATATTCTTTGATAAATTAGCTTGGTCAATGCATATCGGCAGCAACCCAACTTCAAGTGGTTGCACTTGATGCAGAAAAAGCTTTTGATAGGGTTGATAGGGATTTTTTATTTAAGGTTTTGGAGAAGTTTAAATTTGGCTGCTAGGGTGGTGACAAATGGACAAGTTTCATCATCATTTAAATTGACATATTCTACCCGACAAGGTTGTCCATTGTCACCAGCCCTGTTTGAATTGGCTATTGAACTGTTAGCTCAATTAAAAAGGCAAAATGAACAGATACAAGGGATGAGAGTTATGGATGAAGAGTATAAGATTAATTTATTTGCAGACGATGTTTTGATATATTTAACAAACCCAGAACAATCTTTGCGGGAATATTTATTACAGAACGGATCATTATCTGGATATAAAATTAATTGGGATAAAAGTGAAATTCTACCGGTTGGTGAAGAATTCAGTATATAAAAATGTTATTAATTTGAAATGGTCAGATAAAATTAAATATTTAGGAATAATTGTGAATACTGAGTATCAATCTTTATATAAATTAAATTATGTTCCATTATTGAAAAAGATTAAAGCAGATTTAATTAAGTGGAAGGACCTTCCATTAACTCCAATTAGTCAGGTTAACTGCATTAAAATGAGTATCTTTCCACATATTCAATATTTGTTTCAATCAATACCATGTTTTTTTACAAAGAATGTTTTTCAGGACTTAAATAAAGTCACTAGGGAATTTTTATGGAAAGGTAAATTACCAAGGGTAGCATTAAGTAAACTTACTTGGAAGTATGCATTAGGTGGATTACAATTACCTCACTTTCAGAATTATTATGAAGCAGCCCAGTTCAAATTTATTAGTGGTTTGATGGATTTGGATCGGCCTCCAAGTTGGGCTAAAGTTGAGATGGCATGTACCTCTGAAACTCCAATACATCAATTTATATTTTGGTGGAATATAAATTTGTTACAGGAGTATAATATGCTGATATTAAAACATTTACTGATGTTATGGACAAAAAAATAAGATTATAGGATCAAAAGGTAAATTGTCTATTTTAACGCCATTATATAATAAACAGCTTTTTCAATATTTAATAGTCATTTAAAGAATTGGGATTCTAAGGGTATAAAAACATTACAGGATTGCTTTGTACAAAGACAGTTTCTTTCTTTTAATCAATTGAAAGAATGTTTTGATATTGCGGAAAATTCTTTATTTGTTTATTATCAAATTCGATCTTTGGTGAAAAATACGTATGGTAGAGAGTTGATTTTACCTGTATTGTCGGAATTCGAGTCTTTGATTTCCTCTATACCAAAAAAGGGCTATATTTCTGTTATGTATCAAGTATTACAAGATAGTATGGATAAGCCGGAATGGGAGAAATCTAAACTTAAATGGGAAAATGACTTAACTTTTGTTTTTCCTGAAGAATATTGGACAGATAATGTGTCATGATAGTGTTACTAGATTGACGAATGTACGATATGGAATAGTTAATTATAATTTTTTACATCAGTTATATTTAACTCCTGAGAAATTGAAAAAATATGGTTTCAGTAATTCAGATTTCTGTTTTAGATGTAGTACATGTGTTGGAACTTTTTTACATGTTGTTTGGTCCTGTGTGTATGTACTACCATTTTGGGGAGAAATTAAGCTAATTTTGGAAAAATTGTATAAGTTTAAGTTACCATTAGATCCATCCATTTTTTTTTAATTGGGTTGTGTGATTCCTTTAAAGGGATTGGGGCTGGATAAATTTCAAATTGCATTTGTATATTTAGCATTGTCCGTAGCTCAAAAATGTGTAGCAAGTACATGGAAAGATAATATAGTGATTAATATAATGCGATGGCAGAATGAATTGAGAGCTTGTATTGTCATGGAAAAAATTACATATAATCTGCATGATAATTGTTCTTTTTTTGTTAATAAGTGGTTACCATATTTGGAGTCTATGCATTTAGATGTATTTTGATTTATTATATTTTTAGTTTCTGTCTATATATTTTTGGCTCTCCTTAAGAGAGCTGGCTGAAGGGGTGGGAGGGAGGGTGGGGATTTAACTTTGATTTTTTTCTTCCCTTTTTCTTTATTATTAATTTTTTTTTCATATAAAAATATTGTTATTTTTTGTATTTTGTATTATTACTAACAATTTTTCAAATAAATAAAGTTTTTTAAAAAAAGAGATGTTGATACTCAGGACATTGAAGTTCTTAACCCTTTACACCGCTGACCCTTCAATGAGGACAGATGTCAATAACGGGGTCACGATGAAATAATGGTGTTCAAATTATAGAATGTTTTGTGATCAATAGTGTAAAATCGTTCATAAACTTCTCATGGAGAGAGTTGTACAGCATAGAAACAGGCCTTTCAGCCCAACTCATCCATGCAAGCAATGGTGCCTCCTGGCCTGGTCACATTACCTGCATTTGGCCCCATCTTCCTATCCATGAACCTGTCTAAAACACGAAGCTGGAGAAGCCCAACAGGCCAAGCAGTGTCTTTTATACAGCAAAGGTAAAAATACATAACCTTTGCTATGTAGAGGACCCGGACTGGTGCCAGACTATATTGTGCCCTAGGCCAGGCTGAGTGCTGGGTGGGGGGAAGAGGATTCTGACCGGTGGGTGCAATACCTGATGTGACGTTCAACGTGCCATACCACTTCCTCCCTCTGCCTTATCAGACTAATGTGCGTGCTTATAGAGCGTTAGTTGGAACCATGTCATTCTTGATGCAGAGGTGATGGAGCTGTTGGAATCTCGCTTCAACAGCACCCCTGGCTGCCCAGTTTGCTCATTGGTAGCACCAGCCCTGTAAAGAACACTATTGGACCTGCTGAGTTTCACCAGCTTTATGTTTTTACTTCAACCACGGAGCCTGCAGATGTTTCTGTTTTATTTCTAACATTTTAATTCTACCCACCTCTACAGTATTCCATATTCCCCCCCCCCCGCCCAATGTGTGAAAGTCTTTCACTCAGACCACCTTTACACCTTGTGATAGTACAGATCTATCACCAATGTACATAGTGTATATAGTTACAGTATCTAGACTGTGCTTACAGCCTGAGAGCTAAGCCACACCTATTGTCTGGGCCTTAAAGGGTTGTGTCCCTAGCCAGGTCGGATCATTCCGGACTGGTCGGCCACCTGTGAAGAGCTCCGGTCTTTTGCTAATAAAAGCCTTGGTTTGGATCAACAAGTCTTTGGTTCTTTCGACGAGCTCTACACTCCTTAAGTCTGTGCCCTTTAGTTTTAGATTTTCCTCCCTTCAGACAAAGACTATGACCACCCACCTTTTCCATGTCCCTGTAATGGAGAGGCAGTGTCCACCACCTGGTGGCGCTGCTGCGCTCCTGTTCAGAGGAACACTACCTTCCATCAAGGTCAAAGACTCACCCCAAGCCATCAAGGTGACCCCTACTATTGACCCACCTAAATCACCAGGTGCTGCAGCCCGGGCAGCCTGCCCAGACTCAGCCATGAACTTCACCTAATTGGCCCAGGTGAATCACCTCAGCTGACCCCTGCTGAGCCCCTGCACTTGGCTTTGAGACATTGGCGACAGCAGCCAATGAGGCCCAGACTGCCCTGAGTGATTGGCCCCCCAGTACTGTCTGCAGAACTATAAAGGACCATTTGCCCCTTTGTTCTGCCTCTTTGGACTCATTGTGGCATGTAAGTAGCACCTTTCGCATTGAGTTGGGGTGAGTCCCAAGGTTAGGTAGCAAGAGCAGTGTCTGAACCAGTCAAGGGGTGGGGGCACGTAGTGTCACCTTGATCCTAACTGTTGAATGTGTATGTTCATATAATATCCCCCAGTCTCTGACGGTTCCTCCCTCATTATCTGAAATGTACATTTACCCCTTGCGTACTGTGTGTGTATATGTGTAGAGGTTTGCCGAGCATATTGACCCATTTAAATCCCCGAAATAAACATGTGCTTTGTATCTCAACTTTGGTTTGGTTCTTAACCTGTGGGACCCACACGAACACGAACAACAGTCTCTCATGATGTTATAAACCTCTATTTGGTCACCCTCTGCTGCCTTTGTCAATAAACTTGAACTGAATGACCTATTCTGCTGAGTTCCTCTGGCTTCTCTTTAGCTGATCAAGCTTCCCTCAAACACCTGGATAGCAACAGGATGACAGGACCCAAGCTTAAACAAAGAAAACATTGTGACCGTTGACTGCAGAAGCTGCTGGGGTGGAAGGTGAGGACTAGGGAACAAGATGAGAGGAGGAGTGTAGGAAATTGAGCTGGTCCTATTTAACCAGGCCTTGCCCTATCACAGAAATTTCGTGAGCGATGCCCATATTCTCCCTGACACCTTGCCAAATGAGAGGCTGTCTACGTCACTTCAGATCTGACCAAATTGAATTGTTTTTTTTTGCCACATGTACAGAGATGCAGTGCAAATCAAATCGTCCTATCCTACAGTACATGTGGAGCAAAATTAAACAGAAGTAAGGAGTATAGTTTCAGAGACAGTTAAAAAGTGCAAGAGCAGTGTCATTTTACTGATGAGAGTTCAATAGCTGAATTATTTAAAGTGAGAGGGGAAGGATTTTTTGCCCCCAGCACACAGAGACTTGTGGGTACAAGCTGCCAGGGGAGGTGGAAGAGACAGGTACAACTGCAACGTGTAAAAGCCATTTAAACAGGTACGTGGACAGGGAAGGTTTGAAGGGAAATGGGGCCAAACTCTACAGATGAGGCCAGTTTAGGTAAACATTTTGGTCAGCATTGGACCCAAGGGCCTGTTCCCACGTTGTAAAACCACATGAATCTTGTACATATACCCACACAGCTCCCAGACCCATCTTCACCACTGTAAACTGGTCCAAATTCCTCCATTATCCACGATCTCTGCCTGAACCCCATGTCCATTAGCATACAAGTATCTATTTGCCTCAGCCAGTCAATGACTGAAGATCCACACCCTTGGACTACTGATGATTTAACCTCTTTAAGTAAGATTTTTTCTAACTTTTTGTAGTGGTCCACCACCCCGCCTACTGCAGGGGGCAATCTCTGTACCTGCAGGAGTGTAAGGGGACAGGACAACCCCTGGCCACCTGTCAATCAGTCGGCCTGAAGGGATCAAGCCCCACCCAGTCGGGTGTCAATCACACTCCGGGATATAAGCCTGTGCCGGCCTCCCGAGGCCTCACTCAGAGTTGCTGCAGCCACAGCCAGCCTGGCTCTGTGGAAGTCTTTGTGGATTAAAGCCTGTTGTTCTGTCTTTACCTTGTGTGTGTCTGATTCTGTCTAACAGAGCACCACAATTTAATCCACAAAATTTTCCCACGGCAGCTATGGAAAAACTCCTGTGCACAGGGAGCCTCGAGGTCGACCCATGCCACCCGGAAGCCCAGACACGCTTCGAGATCAAGCAACACGCGGTCAAGACAATCATCGAGGCGCACGAGGGCGACAACCTGGACTCCAATTGGAAGAGGTTGGTCCTACTCCGATCAAAGCTGGGTCCCCGCGCCTTCCAGGTAACCAAAGGATGCTCCACGTACAAGAACGCAATGGACACTCTTTTTTTTTTTTTTTAAATTTTTTATTTTTCACACCATAAATCACAATAGCCATGATATACACTTTTTCTTTTCCACACATTTACAGTGACTTTTTCTCCCTCCCCCCTCCCTCCTCCCAAGCCACCCCCCCATCCCCCCCCCCTCTCATCCATTTTAGTTATACAATCTAGGTTGCATTAATTCAGTTAGACAATGTTGTCATTCAACAAAAATACACCAGAAATTCTACTGAGTCCATTCTTTTCTTTTCTTCTCCTTCCATCAACTTAGGTAATGTTTGTTCCCGGTAGGTTTTCGCTATTGTATTTAATGTAAGGCTCCCATACTTGTTCGAATATTTCAATATTATTTCTTAAACTATATGTTATTTTTTCTAATGGAATACATTTATTCATTTCTATATACCATTGTTGTATTTTCAAATTATCTTCCAATTTCCAGGTTGACATAATACATTTTTTTGCTACAGCTAGGGCTATCTTAACAAATCTTTTTTGTGCATCCTCCAAGTCAATTCCAAATTCTTTATTTTTTATGTTACTTAGGAGAAAGATCTCTGGATTCTTTGGTATATTGTTTTCTGTTATTTTATTTAATATCTGATTGAGATCATCCCAAAATTTTTCTACTCTCTCACATGTCCAGATTGGATGAATTGTTGTTCCCCTTTCTTTTTTACATCGAAAACATCTATCAGATACTGTTGGGTCCCATTTATTTAACTTTTGCGGTGTAATGTATAGTCTGTGTAACCAATTATATTGTATCATACGCAGCCTCGTATTTATTGTATTTCTCATCGTTCCAGAGCATAACTTCTCCCATGTTTCCTTTTTTATCTTTATATTTAAATCTTGTTCCCATTTTTGGCAATGGACACTCTTGAGAACTTGTACAAGCCCCCCATGAATGTGGTCTGGGCAAGGTACCTCCTCAACACCTGAGCCCAGCAACCCGGGGAGACGGCTGAGTCTTACCTGGGGCACTCGCAAGAGTTGGCCCGACCGTGACTGGCTGAACCCGGGGTAGGTGTAGAGGAGGTTTAGAGGCTGATCCAGGTCACCTTCGTCCAAGGGCTATGCTCGCGGGCCATCCGGCAGAAGCTGCTGGAAGACAACATCTATGCCCTAACCAGGAATTTAGAAGTGGTCCAAACTCTGGAAGCTGCAGCCTTGCACATCGAAGCCTTCAATTCCAGGTTCCCCCAGGCTCCCTCATGGCCCTCTCACACTGCAGCTGCAGTCCCAGGCCAAGCTGGGGAGGAGAACGTCACTGCGGCAGGTGCCCGGTGCCCCTGTAAGTACTGTGGGTCCTGGTGTGGGTCAGATCGACGATCGTGTCAAAACTGCCCAGCTAAAAACCAGTATTGTTCCCGCTGCGGCAAAAAAGGCCACTTTGCAAAGGTTTGCCTCTCTAAACCTGCCGGCAGCTTGGGGCCCTCTATGACCTCCCCACCTCCCTCACAGAACCCCCCACGTGCGCATGCCGGGCAGCGCCATTGTCCCCGCGACGACTTCCCTGACTTTGACCGCGCAACATCCGGCCCCACCAGTGACTGTCACATCGTGTGCCCCGAGCATCTGCACCAGCCCCTGCCCTCGCCAGCGCCACTCACTGAGGATGGTCATCACTTCCGGCTCACGGAGTGATGTCACTTCCAGCTGACGTAACGACGTCACTGCCACTGACTGTGATGACATCAGTTCCCCCGGTGCAGCGGACACAGCTGGGGAAGGAGGCCAGCCACGCAGCGGCTCCCCACGTGCTGCTGCCATCTTTGGCCAGTCAGCTCCCGACGCGGTGGGCCCCCGACGATGTTGAGAACAACGTGGTCAACATGGGTGATGATCAGGCCGCCCTACTGACGCTCCCCACGCCTCCAGGTGCCATCAGTTGTCACACACCACACCCAGCAACCGACGGCAATGTGGTCAACACGGGCGATGACCAGGCCACCCTACCGACGCTCCCCACGCCTCCGGAGGCCATTGGCTACCGCACGCTGCACCTCACGACCGATGTCGACATGGTCAACACGGGCAATGACCAGGCCACCCTATCGACGCTCCCCATCCCTCCGGATAGTGACGACTCTGACTCCAAGACAGTCCTGGCCGCCACCATGCTGACCTGGGACATCCCCCACGATCTCGGGCGCTCGATAATGGATGTGTGAATCAATGGGCAGGTTATAAAGTGCCTGTTGGACAGTGGCAGCACCAAGAGCTTCATTCACCCAAGCGTGACTCACTCCCTAAGGTTAAGGGTCCAACCCACCACCTGCTCGATCAGCCTCACCACCTTGGGTAAGACTATTGGTACCCTCGGGCACTGCTCGGTCGATATAACAGTGGGAGGGGAGACTTACTCAGGATTCAGGGTCCTGGTCATGCCCATACTCTGCGCACCACTCCTCCTGGGCCTGGATTTCCAGTGCCACCTGCAGAGTGTCACCCTTGCCTTCGGGGGGCCCAAACCTCCACTCACATTGCACAGCACGCTAACCTACCAGCCCTGGCCAACCCGCGGCCTCTCCACACTGTGCATCACCCCACTGGCGCTCTTTCCACATCTTGCGCTAGGCTGCAAGCCAATCGCCACCAGAAGTAGGCACTATTGCGCTGCAGACAGGGACTTCATCAAGGAGGAGGTGCGGCAACTCCTTGCGGAATGCATTATAGAGCCCAGTAACAGCCCTTGGAGATGGTCGTGAATTACAGCCAGACCATTAATCGGTACACCCAGTTGGATGCCTACCCCCTGCCGAGGATCGCCGACATGGTCAATGAGATAGCCCGCTACCGGGTTTTCTCCATGATTGACCTGAAGTTGGCGTATCACCAAATCCCTATCCATCCGAAGGACAAGCCCTACACTGCCTTTGAGGTGGACGGGTGCCTGTACCAGTTCCGCCGGCTTCCTTTTGGGGTCACGAACGGGGTCTCTGTCTTCCAGCAGGAGATGGATCGCATGGTAGACCGGCACAAGCTGAAGGCGACATTCCCATATCTGGATAACGTCACTATCTGCGGCTGTGACCAGCAGGACCAAGATGCTAACCTGGAAAAATTCCTCCAGTCGGCCGCGGAGCTGAACCTCACTTACAACAAGGAGAAGTGTGTGTTCAGCACCACCCGCCTCGCCATCCTGGGGTACATCGTGGCCCATGGAGTCGTCGGCCCAGATCCAGAAAGGATGCACCCATTAATGGAGTTACCTCACCCCCCCCACGCTAAAGGCCCTCTGCGGGTGCCTGGGCCGGTTCTCTTATTACTCGCAGTGGGTCCCTCACTTGACGGACAAGGTTCGCCCACTGTTTTCCCCTCCCACCCAAGGCGCAGGCAGCCTTCACCCGCATCAGTCAAGACATCGCAGATGCCACAATGCAGGCTGTTGATGAGGACTCCCCCTTCCAGGTGGAGAGTGATGCCTCCGAGGTGGCCCTCGCTGCTACCTTCAACCAAGGGGGACACCTGTCGCCTTCTTCTCCAGGACCCTCGACGGCTCCCGAGCTAGGGCATTCCGCCATTGAAAAGGAGGCCCAGGTGGTTGTGGAAGTGGTCGCCACTGGCACCACTACCTGACCGGAAGGAGATTCACACTCCTCACAGATCAGCGGGCCGTGGCGTTCATGTTTAACACTACCCACAAGAGCAAGATCAAGAACGACAAGATCCTGCGCTGGAGAGTCGAGCTGGCAACCTACAGCTACAACATCCAGTACCGCCCTGGGAAGTTTAACAACTCCCCTGATGCCCTCTCTTGCACTTGATGACAGGTTGCAGGCATTGCATGAGTCCCTCTGCCATCTGGGCGTCACCTGGTTGTACCATTTTGTTAAGTTCCAAAATCTGCCGTACACCATCAGGGACGTCAGGGACATGACTGAGGCCTGTCGGATCTGTGTGGAGTGTAAACCAAATCGCTATCCACCCGAAGGACAAGTCCTACATCCACAGCCTGCATCGTGGTGTTCGCGATGTCTTGCCTGATGCAGGTGAAGGCTGCCTGCGCCTCAGGGGGGAGGGGAAAAGTTGTGGCTTGGGACATTGGACGGACCTTGTCCGAGAAGCAAGGGACCCACTGCGAGTAATAAGAGAACCGGCCCAGGCCTGCGGAGGGCCTTTAGCGTGGGGGGGTGGGGTAACTCCATTAATGGGCGCATTCTTTCTGGATCTGGGTCGACGACTCCATGGGCCACGATGTACCCCCGGCCCATGTTGTAAAAGCTACTCGGCCTTTCGAGCACCTTGGCATGAACTTCAAATGGCCCCTGCCTTCCACGAAACGAAACTCTACTTTCTCATGGTAAAGGACAAGTACTCACGCTTCCCTTTTGCCATCCCTTGTCCAGACACCTCCATGGCCACCGTCATCAGGGCCTTGGGGCAGATGTTTGGCTACCCCGCCTTCATCCACAGCGACCAGGGGTCTAGTTTCTTGAGCGACGAACTGCGCCAGTACCTGATGGCAAGGGGCATCGCGACCAGTCGCATGACAAGCTATAACCTGAGATGCAATGGGCAAGTGGAATGCGAGAATGGGGTGGTCTGGAAGGCAGTCCCCCTGGCTCTCAGGTCAAAAGGTTGGGCCACTGAGTACTGGCAGGATGCCCTGCCCGAGGCCCTCCATGCCATTCGGTCACTGCTGTGCACGGCTACCAACGAGACCCTTCATGAACATCTGTTCTCATTCCCATGGAGGTCGGCGACTGGAATGTCACTCCCAGCATGGCTCACGTCCCCGGGACTGATGCTTCTACGTAAGCATGAATGGACACACAAGGCTGAAGCCCTGGTAGAGCAGGTTTTCCTCTTTCATGCAAACCATAACTACGCTTACGTTAGGTTTGGCAGTGGCAGGGAGGACACCGTCTCAACCAGGGACCTGGCACCAACAGGAGCACCCACACCACCCTCCAACCCAGGATGACGCTGACAGGGCTTACATCCCCATCCCCAGGCAGCTATTGGGCACACAGGACCTCCTTGACCACCAGGGGCCCGTTTCAGCCCTGGGAAATGAACCTGCCCCCCCACCCATCCAATACGACCTGCATACGTTGACCCCGGTCACCCTGGCCACCTCTCTGCGCGGCACCTGCTGCCAGCCCCCACTTCCCCTCTGACCAGTGACCAGGAGCCAGTCCTACGACGGTCACAGAGACCCCAGCGGCCGCCGAATCGTCTCACCCTGTAAATATTGTATGTACATAATGGGTGCGATTCCTTGTTACTGCCCCCCTCCCCCCACCCCGGGATAATTTTAAAGAAGGGGGTGAATGTGGTGGTACACTACCTGCCTACTGCAGGGGGCAACCTCTGTATCTGCAGGAGAGTAAGGGGACAGGACAACATCTGGCAAGCTGTCAATCAGTCGGCCTGAAGGGATCAAGCCCCACTCGGTCAGATGTCAATCACCCTCCGGGATATAAACCTGTGCCGGGCTCCCGAGGCCTCTCTCAGAGTTGCTGCAGCCACAGCCAGCCTGGCTCTGTGGAAGTCTTTGTGGATTAAAGCCTGTTGTACAGTCTTTATCTTTGTGTGTGTCTGGTTCTGTCCAATAGCTCACCACACTCTTAAATTTTTCTAACTCTTAAGTGAGTCCCCGTATTCTGGGCCCAAGAACCCCAGTTCTAATGAGTTCAAGTTTATTATCATCTGATTGTACATATCTCTCTCTTTGGCTTGGCTTCGCGGACGAAGATTTATGGAGGGGGTAAAAAGTCCACGTCAGCTGCAGGCTCGTTTGTGGCTGACAAGTCCGATGCGGGACAGGCAGACACGGTTGCAGCGGCTGCAGGGGAAAATTGGTTGGTTGGGGTTGGGTGTTGGGTTTTTCCTCCTTTGCCTTTTGTCAGTGAGGTGGGCTCTGCGGTCTTCTTCAAAGGAGGTTGCTGCCCGCCAAACTGTGAGGTGCCAAGATGCACGGTTTGAGGCGATATCAGCCCACTAGCGGTGGTCAATGTGGCAGGCACCAAGAGATTTCTTTAGGCAGTCCTTGTACCTCTTCTTTGGTGCACCTCTGTCACGGTGGCCAGTGGAGAGCTCGCCATATAACACGATCTTGGGAAGGCGATGGTCCTCCATTCTGGAGACGTGACCCACCCAGTACAGCTGGATCTTCAGCAGCGTGGACTCGATGCTGTCGACCTCTGCCATCTCGAGTACTTCGACGTTAGGGATGAAAGCGCTCCAATGGATGTTGAGGATGGAGCGGAGACAACGCTGGAGGAAGCGTTCTAGGAGCCATAGGTGATGCCGGTAGAGGACCCATGATTCGGAGCCGAACAGGAGTGTGGGTATGACAACGGCTCAGTATACGCTTATCTTTGTGAGGTTTTTCAGTTGGTTGTTTTTCCAGACTCTTTTGTGTAGTCTTCCAAAGGCGCTATTTGCCTTGGTGAGTCTGTTGTCTATCTCATTGTCGATCCTTGCATCTGATGAAATGGTGCAGCCGAGATAGGTAAACTGGTTGACCGTTTTGAGTTTTGTGTGCCCGATGGAGATGTGGGGGGGCTGGTAGTCATGGTGGGGAGCTGGCTGATGGAGGACCTCAGTTTTCTTCAGGCTGACTTCCAGGCCAAACATTTTGGCAGTTTCCGCAAAGCAGGACGTCAAGCGCTGAAGAGCTGGCTCTGAATGGGCAACTAAAGTGGCATCGTCTGCAAAGAGTAGTTCACGGAGAAGTTTCTCTTGTGTCTTGGTGTGAGCTTGCAGGCGCCTCAGATTGAAGAGACTGCCATCCGTGCGGTACCGGATGTAAACAGCGTCTTCATTGTTGGGGTCTTTCATGGTTTGGTTCAGCATCATGCTGAAGAAGATTGAAAAGAGGGTTGGTGCGAGAACACAGCCTTGCTTCACGCCATTGTTAATGGAGATGGGTTCAGAGAGCTCATTGCTGTATCTGACCCGACCTTGTTGGTTTTCGTGCAGTTGGATAATCATGTTGAGGAACTTTGGGGGACATCCGATGCGCTCTAGTATTTGCCAAAGCCCTTTCCTGCTCACGGTGTCGAAGGCTTTGGTGAGGTCAACAAAGGTGATGTAGAGTCCTTTGTTTTGTTCTCTGCACTTTTCTTGGAGCTGTCTGAGGGCAAAGACCATGTCAGTAGTTCCTCTGTTTGCGCGAAAGCCGCACTGTGATTCTGGGAGAATATTCTCGGCGACACTAGGTATTATTCTATTTAGTAGAATCCTAGCGAAGATTTTGCCTGCAATGGAGAGCAGCGCGATTCCCCTGTAGTTTGAGCAGTCTGATTTCTCGCCTTTGTTTTTGTACAGGGTGATGATGGTGGCATCACGAAGATATACAACCTGACGAAATGGCATCTCTCTGATGTTTCTTCTATGACAATAAAGAAACCTAGGTTCTTTTTAAAACTACTAGATTTATTAACTAAGCCAACAACACGAAGGACAGAACATGCACAGGCCAGACCTCATGTGGAGGCATCCATCTTGAATCTACCCAAGATGGAATAACATTCCCAAGATGCAATGTTCCCCAGATGCTAAACCAGTGGTTCTCAACCTTTTTTCTTTCCACTCACAGGCCACTTGAAGTATTCCCAATGCCATAGGTGCACTGTGGGATGCTTAAAGTGGGATGTGGGTAGAAAGAAAAAGTTTGAAAACCACTCTTTTAATCATCCCTAATGGACTCGTTAAGTGCACAGTTTCAGAACTCCAAAGGAAATGGACCAATAACAATGTTTTCTCAAGCAAAATATCTCAGTAACAATTGGGTCTAGAGCAGTGATTCTCAGCCTTCCCTTCCCACCCACATCCCACCTTAAGCAATCCCTTACTAATCACAGAGCATCTATGGCATAGGGATGACTTAAAGTGAGATGTGAGTGGAAAGAAAAAGGTCGAGGCCACTGTGTTACACACTCCATCTCCGTCTCCCCCTGGTGGTAACTCTCTATCACTACACATACTGCACAATCTTGAACACAAAATACACAGTACATAAAGATCTCATAAATAATCAGACCCGTCAGGGGAAGCAAGTTTCTCAGTCTGAACCCAGTCCACTTTCAGAGATCTGGTTTGTTTTAAATGTGATCACCTGTCATACTTTTTATTTTCTTCCTGATGTATTCCTAGTGTATTCAACAGAATCCAGAATTTGCCTAAGAAAAGGATGGGGAAGCTATGGGGAGGGGGCAGAGGAGATTTATTAGGATGTTGTCTGGATTATGAGGTGAGGTTAGCGGAGCTGGGACTTTTCTCTTTTGGGGTGTAGAAGGATGAGAGGAGACTTAATAGACATCTTCACGATTATGAGAGGCAAAGCTATGGTGACAGCCAGCACCTGTTTCCCAGGGCAGGAATAGCAAACACCAAAGGACATGTGTACAAAGAGGAGAAAAAGTTGAGGGGAGACATCAAGGGCATTTTTTTTTTATACAGAGTTGTGGGTGCCTGGAATGCCTTCCCAGGAATGATGGTGTAGACCAGAACATTAGGGCCATTTAAGAGACTCTTAGACAGGCACATGAAAGAAGAAAAATAGAGGGTTACAGGGTAGGGAGGATTTTGTATTTTTAAGAAATGTATGAGTCGGCCCAACATCGAGGGCCGTGCTGCAATGTTCTAGAAGGAAGCGGTCTTCATAAAATGTGATCCATTCTGTCCATTCCCAAGGTCATTATGTCCTAGCTCCAGAATCGAATGTAGGAAGCATTTATCCATCATTAACTATGGCTAAATTTTGGAGCACATGAAGCATTGGCCAATAACAGCTGGCTCTGAAGCTGTAACAGTGTCTGGGCTCCAATGCATCAAGTTTGTTTGAAAGTGATTCAAAATTGGAACTCACTCACCACCAAGTGTTGCCACATGACGAGGAGCTGTCACTTAAATTGAGAAGAGTGGAAGGGGAAAGGGGTACAGGGCTACGCAAGGGAGATTTCAGTGGGGTTTGAATTCATGACTTCCCTCACTCGAAGCTGGGGGTGAATGAGTGGAAAGGGGGATGCCTCGGCTGCACTGAAATACAGTTTCAGTCAGAAAAAGTCAAGTTTGCAAGATTTTGTTCCAACTCCTCCTGGCCATGATATCAAACAATCAGTAGACACAGAGTTTTATTGCATGGACACAGGTCCTTCTGCCCAATTTATACATGCTCTCTGGGCCAATTTATTTGAGCTTGTCCCATTTGCCTGCATTTGGCCCACATTCTTCCAAACCTTTTCTGTCCAGTTTCAAGATAACAGTACCTAAAAGATGTCCTGAGTGTTGGTCACGTGGCTCTCTCTGCAACCCTGGCAGAATGCGACATATAGCTGTCATTTTTCAGTCAGTGTTGGATGTGAGTCATTCCTCAACGTCAACAGGCAGATGGCAATTACTTGTCTGTGGGAGAGAGTGTTGGTAAACCACCACAGTGCTGCAAATGAGAGCTGATAAATAGGCGCAGCTCGCAAAATGTCACACAGCAAGCCCCTGTGAAGCCCCACCATCCTTTGCACGGTTGTCATCGAGTTCAGACTGATGGGTAGGTTTGGTTGAAGCCTCGGTGGGGCATCGAAAGGTGAAGATCGGTGAACGTGACTGCACGATGGCCAAAAGTTCGCCCTCTTCCATATTCTGCATAAAGCAGATTAATCAGTTCATTAATGCTGGTAGAACCCTTGTTCCAGGTCTTAGCTATGATGTACTCCATATAATCATATATAACCATATAACCATTTACATATTGATCTTTCGAGTCCGCACCAGTTCACTAGAACAACTCCACTAGCTCAAACCTCCCGCTCTCCGCCAATAACCCTCCAACCCCCTCACCTCCACGTACACATTCAACCTTCTCTTAAATAACAGAAGGAACCCTGACGCAATTATCTCATTCAAAAGATCATTCCATTCTGCCACCACTCGCTGAGTGAAAAAGCCACCTCTAATATTTCTCCAAAAGTGTTGTCCCCTTAACTCATGGCCTCTTGTTCCAACCTCCCCTGTCCTCAGGGGAAAGAGTCTGTTTATGTCAGGTCTATCTATTCCTTTCATAATTTTAAATACCTCTATCAAGTCCCCTCTCAATCGTCTACGTTCCAATGAATAAAGTCCCAGTCTCCTTAATCTCTCCCTGTAATCCAGATGCTCCGACAATAAACTTGAACTTCACCAGGATGGGGGAGAGGTGGTTTCTTCTGGAGAGTCCAGAGGTTGGGATGGCCCATTCCTTAATTATTTTACCTCAACGGCTCATAGTCTTTGGAACTCTCTTCCGCAAAGAGCTGCCGAATATTTTTTGGCAAAGGTAGCAGATTCTTGACAAACAAGAAAGGGGTCATTCCACAAATTCAGTGTATCATTCTTTCCACTCATTCGCACCCCTCACCACCCAGCTTTTAGTGAGGGAAGTCATGAATTCAAACCTCACTGAAATCACACGACACCCTGTTGTCCTGCAACCACTTCCCCTTCCGTTCTAATTTCAAACGACAGCTCTGTGTCACTTGGGTGATGGGAATTCAGAACTGAAGTTACAGTCAGACCAGAATCAGAACTTAGTGTCATCAACATGTCACCATCTCCCAAGATTCTCTGTTTTGCTGTGGCATCACAATGCAAACATTTACATCCACCATATTATAAAATAAATAAAAATAGTGCAAGAAAATGTCAAAGTGAGGCAGTGTCTGTGGTTCATTGATCATTCAGGAATCTGATGGCAGCGGGGAAGAAGCTGTCCTTGTACCACTTGTGAGAGTTCCAAAGACTTGTCTTTAGGCTCCTGTACCTTTTTCCCAATGGTAGCAGAGTGAAGAGGGCATGGCCTGGGTGGTGGGAGTCCTTGAGGATAGAGGCTGCTTTCTTAAGACACCACCTCAATGGAGGGGAGACTGTTGCCCATAATGTCGCAGGCCGAGTTAACAACCCTCTGGAGTTTTTTCCTGACTTGAGCATCAGCACTTCCTTCCCAGACAGCGATGCAACCAGGCAGAATGCTCTCCAGGGTACACTTGTACACTTGGTACACTTGTAGAAGTTTTCAAGCAGAGAAGGGATCGGATGGAGTCAACATGGATTTACAAAAGGTAAATCGTGCTTGACGAATCTATTGGAATTCTTTGAGATGGTGACAGGTAAAATAGATGGGGGAGAGCCAGTGGATGTGGTGTACCTGGACTTCCCAAAGGCCTTCGATAAGGTCCCGCATAAACGACTGGCTTCCAAAATCAAGGCTCATGGGATTGGGGGCAAAGTATTGATGTGGATTGAGAACTGGCTGGCAGATAGAAGACAGAGAGTTGGGATAAATGGCTCGTTTTCTGAGTGGCAGGCGGTGACCAGTGGGGTGCCACAGGGATCTGTACTGGGACCCCAGCTGTTCACAATTTACATTAATGATCTGGATGAGGGGATTGGATGGAATATCTCCAAATTTGCAGATGACACTAAGCTAGGAGGGGTTGTGTGCACGGAAGAGGGGGTCAGGAAGCTCCAGTGTGATTTGGATAAATTGAAGGACTGGGCAGATCCATGGCAAATGCACTACAATGTGGATCAATGTGAGGTTATCCACTTTGGTAATACAAACCGGAGGGCAGATTACTATTTGAATGGCAATAGATTGGGAGATGGGGAAGTGCAGAGAGACCTAGGGGTACTTGTGCACCAGTCACTGAAGGCGAGCATGCAGGTACAGCAGGCAGTTAAAAAGGCAAATGGTATGTTGGCCTTCATATCAAGAGGGTTTGAGTATAGGAACAAGGATACCTTACTGCAGCTGTACAGAGCCTTGGTGAGACCCCACCTGGAGTATTGTGTGCAGTTTTGGTCACCTTATCTAAGGAAGGATGTTCTTGCAATGGAGGGAGTGCAGAGGCGATTCACCAGGCTGATACCTGGAATGGCAGGAATGACTTAGGAGGAAAGATTGCGCAAATTGGGATTGTACTCCTGGAGTTTAGAAGATTGAGAGGGGATCTCATAGAGACCTATAAAATTCTGGCAGGACTGGACAGAATGGATGCAGATGGGATGTTTCCAAGGATGGGAAAATCCAGAACCCGGGGCCATGGTTTGAGGATAATAGGCAAACCATTTAGGACCGAGATGAGGAGGAATTTCTTGACCCAGAGGGTGGTGAATCTGTGGAATTCATTGCCACAGAGGGCAGTAGAGGCAGGTTCATTAAATCTATTTAAGAGGGAATTAGATCTCTTCTTTCTTTGGCTTGGCTTCGCGGACGAAGATTTATGCAGGGGGTAAAAAGTCCACGTCAGCTGCAGGCTCGTTTGTGGCTGACAAGTCCGATGCGGGACAGGCAGACACGATTGCAGCGGTTGCAGGGGAAAATTGGTGGGTTGGGGTTGGGTGTTGGGTTTTTCCTCCTTTGCCTTTTGTCAGTGAGGTAGGCTCTGCGGTCTTCTTCAAAGGAGGTTGCTGCCCGCCAAACTGTGAGGTGCCAAGATGCACGGTTTGAGGCGATATCAGCCCACGGGCGGTGGTCAATGTGGCAGGCACCAAGAGATTTCTTTAGGCAGTCTTTGTACCTTTTCTTTGGTGCACCTCTGTCACGGTGGCCAGTGGAGAGCTCGCCATATAACACGATCTTGGGAAGGCGATGGTCCTCCATTCTGGAGACGTGACCCATCCAGCGCAGCTGGATCTTCAGCAGCGTGGACTCGATGCTGTCGACCTCTGCCATCTCGAGTACTTCGACGTTAGGGATGTAAGCGCTCCAATGGATGTTGAGGATGGAGCGGAGACAACGCTGGTGGAAGCGTTCTAGGAGCCGTAGGTGGTGCCGGTAGAGGACCCATGATTCGGAGCCGAACAGGAGTGTGGGTATGACAACGGCTCTGTATACGCTTATCTTTGTGAGGTTTTTCAGTTGGTTGTTTTTCCAGACTCTTTTGTGTAGTCTTCCAAAGGCGCTATTTGCCTTGGCGAGTCTGTTGTCTATCTCATTGTCGATCCTTGCATCTGATGAAATGGTGCAGCCGAGATAGGTAAACTGGTTGACCGTTTTGAGTTTTGTGTGCCCGATGGAGATGTGGGGGGGCTGGTAATCATGGTGGGGAGCTGGCTGATGGAGGACCTCAGTTTTCTTCAGGCTGACTTCCAGGCCAAACATTTTGGCAGTTTCCGCAAAGCAGGACGTCAAGCGCTGAAGAGCTGGCTCTGAATGGGCAACTAAAGCGGCATCGTCTGCAAAGAGTAGTTCACGCACAAGTTTCTCTTGTGTCTTGGTGTGAGCTTGCAGGCGCCTCAGATTGAAGAGACTGCCATCCGTGCTGTACCGGATGTAAACAGCGTCTTCATTGTTGGGGTCTTTCATGGCTTGGTTCAGCATCATGCTGAAGAAGATTGAAAAGAGGGTTGGTGCCAGAACACAGCCTTGCTTCACGCCATTGTTAATGGAGAAGGGTTCAGAGAGCTCATTGCTGTATCTGACCCGACCTTGTTGGTTTTCGTGCAGTTGGATAATCATGTTGAGGAACTTTGGGGGACATCCGATGCGCTCTAGTATTTGCCAAAGCCCTTTCCTGCTCACGGTGTCGAAGGCTTTGGTGAGGTCAACAAAGGTGATGTAGAGTCCTTTGTTTTGTTCTCTGCATTTTTCTTGGAGCTGTCTGAGGGCAAAGACCATGTCAGTAGTTCCTCTGTTTGCGCGAAAGCCGCACTGTGATTCTGGGAGAATATTCTCGGCGACACTAGGTATTATTCTATTTAGTAGAATCCTAGCGAAGATTTTGCCTGCAATGGAGAGCAACGTGATTCCCCTGTAGTTTGAGCAGTCTGATTTCTCGCCTTTGTTTTTGTACAGGGTGATGATGGTGGCATCACGAAGATCCTGAGGCAGTTTACCTTGGTCTATTTCTTCAGTATAAGGGTATTAAAGGTTACGGAGAGAAGGCGGGGACGGGGTACTGAACTTTAAGATCAGTCATGATCTCGATGAATGGCGGAGCAGGCTCGAAGGGTCGAATGACCTACTCCTGCTCCTATCTTCTATGTTTCTGCGTGAATGTTTGAAGTGTCAGGGCAGTCGTAAGGAGCTGAGTGGCCTACTCCTGCCCCTAGCTCTCTGTTTGTATCTTACCTTAATGTGTAGAAAGTGTTTAACATTTTCTTGGAGAGAATGTGAGAATTTTAAAAACATAGAAAATTTACAGCAGAGGGAAGCCATTCAACACATCATATCTATGCCAGTTGTCCAACAGCTATCTCACCTCATCATTGTTTCTATCTTCACAGATGCTGCTTGGCCTGTTGAGATTGTCCTCCATTCTCTGGTTTGATTTCAGACTTCCAGCATTTGCAATGTTTTGCTTCACCAGTCTGCGTCTCACATTACCCGATCAGAGCTTTCCCTGTTTATACCTCCTGCACTAAAACTCTGCTTCGGAAGAGTAAAACACATAAAGGCCAATATATCACATGAAACAGGAGTTGATCCAAGATTTTGCGAATGGCTGGAACCTTCAAGATAAAACAGTCATGTTTTATCTTCAGTAGTACAGCCGGAAAATTATTGTGAATATGTACATTTTGCATTTTATAGACATTAGATATTATAATAACAAAATCTTACTTTGATGAAGGGCTTAAGCCCAAAATGTTGGTTCTGCATCTTTTTCTTTGGACTGTTTGACCTGTTGCGTTTCTCCTGAATTGTGTTTTTCTTCAATCACGGTGTCTTTTATTTCCTCCTCATAAATTATAATTACTGAAAGAATGGAGGCAAGAGATTTATGTTTCGGAGTAAGTTGGTTGTTTGGTAACAGGACACTGAGTTTTAGTGTCCTCCATTCAGGGGTAAGTTTTTATTGCCAAGGATGGTGGTGGAGGCTGGAACATTAGGGGCATTGAGAGTCTTGTAGACAGGTACATGGATGAAAGAAAGAGGGTTATGAGGTAGGGAAGGTTTAGTTTGTGGGGGGGGGGGTAGGTCAGCACAACATCATGGGCTGAAGGGCCAGTACTGTGCTGTAATATTCTATTTTTCAAAAACGGGCATCACTGAAAGGCCAGCATTCATTGTTCATCCTTAATGTTACAAAATTATTATTCACATTTCATTCAAGAAGGTTCTAAATCACAGATCATATACAAAAAAGTACACAAACTCAACAAATTCACCAGGGCAACTTCATGACTCTGTATTGGTGAAAATAAATTGATACACACATTAATCTCGTAGTAAAAGTCAAATATTTCTCAAGGAGGAATACGTACAATCAAGGTTAGAAAATGAATGAATAACGTTTGAAATGTAAATAGAAGTAGACAAGAATAAACCAAGGTCTTTAACTTAAGATACTTGACATAATATTGTACCCTTGTGGCATGGAGATAAGATTAGACTTGGTTGGAACAATAATTTGTCCAAAGTAACAAAGCTCCCAAAGAACAAGTTCAACTCCTACAAATGAACAAGAGTTTAAAAACAAAATTGTGTTGGAAGTGTGAAATTAAAAAGAAAAAAATGCCAAGATACTCAGTGGATCAGGCAGATTCTGGGGAGAGAGAAACTGAGTTAGCTTCAGACTGATGATATTTGCACACAAATCATTCTCTGGGTTTTACTGTGACTACAACCCAAAAATTAGAAAAGAAGACTGTGGATTAGCACTGCTGGTATTACAGGTGCTCCTCAACTTATGATGGGGGCACGTTCCAGCAAACGCATCATAGGTTGAAAAAAATTGTAAGTTGAAAAAGAATACCACACCTACCATTTTTTACAATTAAAATTTGAATGCTTTTAATCCACACTGAGAAAGCAGAGACTGAGTGCGGTTGTGTCAGCCTTGCGAGAGAGTATGCTGCCATCGCCCAGCATCGTGAGAGAGTAGCATATCATATATCGCAAGCACGGAAACAGATCGGAATTTGAAATTCGAGTACGGATTCAAACCATCGTAACTTCAAAACATCGTAAGTTGGGGAGCACCTGTAGTCAAATCTGACGAAGGATCCGGGCCCGAAATTTTGCTTCCTATGAACGTTACCAAATCTGTTCGTTTAAGTGAGTTGACTGGAAAATGGAAGTAAGTTATGGGAAGCAACATCAACTCTACACTGAAACTACAATGTGACAACAACATTGTGGGACCCG
The DNA here is from genome assembly GCF_036971445.1 of Narcine bancroftii. Taxonomy (NCBI): domain Eukaryota; kingdom Metazoa; phylum Chordata; class Chondrichthyes; order Torpediniformes; family Narcinidae; genus Narcine; species Narcine bancroftii. Next base: position 15,599,815 of record NC_091470.1, on the reverse strand, counting down.
TGTGTCTCAGAGAACAAAAGGCACCATCTACATCTCGTATACTGTCAGCAGGGCTAGAAGCTTGAGGCAATGATACAACACTCCCAATGGCTCAAACACAGTGATTCTGTTCATTAGGAAAAATAATAATTGAAAGCAAAAGTTATGAAGATAGATAAATCCTTTTCTGATTAAGATTGAGGTCAAATTTTACCATTGAAGGAGCAAGGGAAAAATCAAGAAGTTGTCATCCAATTCTGTGAAGGTCACTGACCTGAAACTCTATGTTTGTCAACAGATGGCTGCCCACTGAATATCTCCAGTGATCTCTGTTTTTATTCAAAGGTCAGAGAGAAACATCGGTCCATTTATCATACCTCAGGTTCTAACACTTTTCGTGAACTTTAACCAAGTCAGAAATATCCTAGGCAAACTTCTACAAATGTGTGGTGGAAAGTGTGCTGTCCAGCTGCATCGTGGCCTGGTATGGGGCACCAATACCTCTTAAGAGAAAAGCCCTGCAAAAGGTAGTGGACACAGCCTTGTCAATCACAGGCAAAATTCTCCCCTCCGAGGAAATCTACATGGAACAGTGCTGTCAGAGACCAGCAGCAATCAACAAGGATCCACACAACCCAAGATATGCTCTGTTCTCTCTGCTTCCTTCAGGAAAGGGGTATAGGTGGCACAAGACTCGTACCACCAGATTCAGGAACAGTTGCTACGCATCAACCATCAGATTTGATAGGGTTTGTTGTTTAGGAATCTGAAGTCTCTGATAGAGACTTAGTTAAAGATTCTTAATTTACACATCATTTATTAATGGATTTTTTTCTGTAATTGCAGTTTGTTTACATTTTTTCTTTATATACACATTTCTTCTTGAGTACAGTTTACAGTTACCGATAAGAAATTTGGCCTGGCTTGCAATAAAAAGGATCTCAGGGCTGTATGTGATGTCATGTATAAACTCTGACAATAAATTTGAACCTTGATATCATCAATATTGAGAGCCAATCATCAATTACAGAGGGTAAGCTTTGTCAGTCAGCCAGTGGTATGGGAAATTAGGGGCCACAGCACCAGCTCTGTTGAGAGAAGGAATATACTCTGCTTCCTGGCTCTCCTCAGGTGCCTCCTTGCTAGCATGGAAGCAGACCTAGCAGTGGTAGGCAGGCTTGCTCTGAGCATTGGGCAAAGACTGCAGGTGGCTCCCCTGAGGATCCACTGTAATGAGCAGCCCTGAGGACTTTTCAGAGCTATCAAATATGGAAGCTGTTCTCACTGTGTCTGCTTGCAACATGTGACCAAGCCATCACAGACATCATGTGACATCACAGACATCATGTGACCAAGCCATCACAGACATCATGTGACATCACAGACATCATGTGACCAAGCCATCACAGACATCATGTGACATCACAGACATCATGTGACCAAGCCATCACAGACGCACAAATGGGTCCAAGGTTGATGCGTGACAATTCTGCGTTCAGGATTAGCAGGCTTCTTGTTGCAGCCACGTGAAATAACTTTCGTCATAAAGCACACAAACAGGTTCTGCAGCCCATCCTGCCTGAGCTGATTATTAACCACCAATATATTTTAATCTGTTTTACTAGTAATTGATCCACAACCGCCTGTGCCATGATGTCTCAAATACCCATCTCGATGTTTGGAAATGTTTGTGTCTCTCTCCTCCCACCACACTCTCATGTACTGTATTCCAAATTCAAACCACCCTTGGGGCAAAATATTTCTTCCTTGTATCCGCTCAACATGGATATAGCCAGAAACGGGGAGAAACACTCCCCCATCCCCCTGTTGAGGAGAAGCATAGGAGACAACCCGTCAGGATGCGATCCGAGAGGGTGCTGAGAGCAAGAGGGCTCTCAAAGGGTCTGAGGTGCTGAAGACTTCCTCATCATATCGGAGGTTTAGATCTGAAGCTCGGGTGTCGAGCTTTGAACTGGGGTCGATGCAGCTGCAGAGGCTGTAGGAGCGCTCAAGGCAAATCCACGGGCACTCAGCGTCTCTGAGGGGACTCTCTTTTGATTCTCTTACTGTTAAGGGTGCCAGACAATACTAATGGTGACTTTTTGTCTGCCTGACGGCAGAATAAAGGAAATTTTGTGTAATATTACATTTTCTGTTTTATTACATGACAATAAAAGAATCTTGAACAAATCTATTCTCCTTGTTTATGGATTCCTGATATGAGGAAAAGTTTACTACTTTCTTTGGCCCTCAGGGACCCCCGATTTCACCCCCCCCCCCCAAGTCTCTTCTGTCCCATGGAAAACATGGGACACTCTCTCTCCTCACAACTGAGATACTCTATTCATGCCAAAATCCTGGCAAATCCCCTCTCACACACTCCAGGTGTAGCCTCACCAGGGTTTAATAAAACTAACCACACCTTCCCTGCTCTTATATACTGTGCCCCAGTTAATCCCATCTGTCTTCTTTGTTACCTTATCAAAGGATTATGATAGACAACTTCAAGATGAATGCAAAGAGAATTTCAGATTTGCTGTATCATGTAGAAAGTTGGAGAAACATTAGCTTTTATTGAATGTAGCATGTTTATGATGCCGACACATTGCACAGATCTCAGGTTGACTGCAAGTTTCACAACAAATGTGAGGAGCCCGGGGTTAGCAAAATTTAGACACTAACTTCAATATTTCTAAAAGTGTCAGAAAATTATTTTGTAAAACTATATTCTACAAAAATACCAAGTGATATTTATTCTTTAATGAGGTCATTCCACAAAGGTTAATCCCAAAAGTATCCAATTTTAATTGCTCGAATACAGCACAAATCAAAGCCAAAAGATGTTTTGTCTTTGGATTACAAGTGAACCTTCAAATTGCTCACGTCATTTTCACACATTGTAATTAAAACAATCCACTAACAAAAACTTAATCTCGACTCAAGAAAGCACTCCGCAGCCAGAAAATGCTAGACACTCCAAACATTTATTGAAAAATACAAATAATTGCCTCTTATATATGGAAGTTTCATTTGTGATACACCAAAACAGATAGAAGTGCAAAGAATATTGATGGATAGATTTTGTTGGTATCCTAGCACTCATTTTTGTTTCTTCTTTGAAACATCGAGGTTAGTCGAACTAATGCATTATTATATCATTTCTAAAACAAGACTCTAATGGCACTTTAAAGTTGTCAGATTTCCTAAGGTGCTTCATGTGCCTTCACAGAGGAAAAAACAACTGACAGTAAATGACATTAAGAAATATCAGGAGTAAAACACGTAAGTTTGCAGACAATGTGATTGAAGTAGAACATAATCAACGTTTTGGGCTTGAGCTCAAAGCATTGCTTCTGGATCTTCATCTTTGCTACATAAAGTACACTGTTTGATAGCTGAGTTTCTTCAGCCCTGTGTTTCTACTTAAAGAAGCATCAGGATAAGTGACAATATAGATTTCAGGGAGAGACAAAGGAAGATTTAGGGAGGTAATTGCAGAGGTTAGATAGTTGAATGGACAACCCCACATGTTAGAATAGAAGAGTATCAGGGTGACAGAGGAGGACATAATTTGAGGAATTTAAAATTCTCAGAGAGAAAAAGGATTGGAGCAAAATGCATTATTTTCATTTTATGCTGGAGAAAAATTAATTTCCAAAAAATTGAATTTTTTTTTCACCAAGAGAGCGAGTTTAACGCTATACCTTCAGAGAAAGTTTTACTCCATCTTTGGATTCTAATAGGATTGTTACAAGAGATTTCTTGCTTGATAAAATAAGCTATTCTATTCACGGATTATTCAGCCACAGATTTCTCCCACAGGGCATACAAGTTTCAACAGGATATTAAACAGGACATTTCTTTGAACAGGATGGTGTGGTTGGGTTTTTCACTGCGGTGTTAAAGCCCAAAAGGATTGATTATTTCCAATCCCCAAAGTTCATCTTGGTGTGGCAGTGAGCAATACAGAATATTTATATTATGGTTAGCAAGTGTTTGCAATTCTACAAGCCCATTAATGTCAGGGCAGGATAAAGCAAAAAATAAATAGAGGGGAGTGGGGGGGAAGGTGGTCCAGCAGTCTTGAAAATGGAAAAAAAACATATGCCGGCATCTTAAAAGTAGCAAGGTAGGAAATATTGAATACTGTCACCATAGTTTCCCAATGGCCTCTGGTTCCAGCCAGGATGTTGGTGAAAAGGCAAGTTACCAATGTAGAAAGGATGGTTGAGTGACTTTTCTCCATTGGTTTAACATTGGTGGAGAACAAGTAGGGATAACACTGTTTAATCAAGGAGAATCAGCGGTCGGCACTGATTTGTCGTGAGTGAGTCATCATCTTACGATTGTTACGGAGTATTTTGAGGTGGTAATGAGAACTGTCAATAAAGTTGGAGCACTTGATATAGCATTGATGAGTATCGGCAGAATATTTGATGGGGTCCCACGTAGTAGACACAAAAGAATGAGTATGCATGGGATTCAAAGGGAAGTGGTAGAATCTTACCACAGTGGCAAAAGTGGTTGAAGGGAATTTTAAAAGCTGGATGAACATGTACAGCATTTTCTGCTGGAGTCATTATAACCACCCTTTGTCATATTTATTAATCTCGAGGCACAATTTGGTTGAAAACAAGGAAGCAGGTTCAGATATTTTAAAATAAATAGGGAAGGAGGTAAAAGAGCAGGGTGGGGGTTGCATTACTAATCAGGGATTGTAGCACAGTTGTAGAAAGGATCGTCTATTTAGTCAATGTAGGTGGAATTCAGAAACAAAAAGGGAGGGGGAGGGAGGTACTGAACTATAAAGGCCCCCAAATTGTCATCAGGCCACCGAGGAACAGTGGCAAATTTTGGAAATAGGTAACAAGGGGATGTTCAGCTCCCTAATAATGATTGGGATTGGAATGGCAACAAATTATTAGGAGTATAGGAGGAGGATTTGGACAGGCGGCCTAGGGGGGGTGGGGGGGGGGGGGGATATACTGGACCGAATATTAGGGAATAAACATGGTCCAATCTCTCTGTGGGTGAGCACTTTGGAGAGAGAAATGAATCTTTCACCTTGAAGATAGCTACTATGGACAAGGACAGAAGCAGATGATATGGGAAAGTATTTAACTGGGGAAGGGCTAATTATAACTGAATGAGGTAGGAACTTTGGAGTATTAATTGAGAACAGATAATCTCACAGAAATGTGAAGATTGCTTGGAGACTACTTGCATGGGGTCCTGGATCGATTTGTTTCACTGGGACAAGGAAAGGATGGTGGGGTAAAGGAGTCATGGTCGAGAAGAGAGGTGGAACACTTTATCAAGAGGAAGAAGGAACCAAACATCAGATTTAGCAACCAAAAAAAACAGGCAGGGCTTGAGAATTAGAAGGTAGCCAGGAAGGAACTTAAAGAGCTAGAAAGAGCATGATTAGGATTTGGCAAGTCGGATTCAAGAAAACCCAGAGTTCTGCAAATATGTGAAGAACAGGGTTAGAGTGAGAGCAGGACCAAAAAAAAGGAGAGAGGAGGAAACAAGTGCCTGGAGATAGAGGAGTTGGAGGAATAATGAATACTTTGCTTTGGTGTTTTCCAGGGAGAGGATGTTGATGAATGTGAGGTCAGCGTAAAGCAGATGATTGTGTTGAATTGTATCGAGGTTAAGAAACCAGGAATGTTGAAACTTCTAAAGAACATCAGGATAGATGTTACTGGGGCTGGATGAGATGTAATCAGGAATAGAGCAAAATAACCTTTTATGAGGAGAGGTTAGGTGTTAGAAGGAATGCAGAGATTTAAGAGTGTCTGTCCTCGGTGCCTTGAAAGCAGCAGGACTTAATAATGTGGGAGAAAGATATGATACAGTATTTGCCTTTATTGTCCAAAGCATAGAACACAGGGATAGGAAAATAACATTGGTCCTGCATAAAACACGTGTTGAACCACAGTCAGAAGGGTGTGCATATTCCAGGTCACCACACTAAAGAAGGTGATGACACTGGTAAAGAAGAGACTTGTGGGTTTTGCGAAGATTGGAGACTATAGTTATGAGGAAAGGCTGGCGAGGTTTGGGGTTGATTAGTTTAGAAAAAGCAAACTAAGTGAAATTCAATTGAGGTGTATACAAATAGGAGTGGCCTTGACTGAGTATCTGTAAGGATCTATTTTATTTAGCAGAGAGATCAGTTATAAGGAAGGATAACTTTATGTTAACTAATAGCTGGGAGTTGAGATAAAATTATTTCACTCAATCTGCGGTGGAGGTGTGAAACATGCTACACAGAAACATAGAAGATAGGAGCAGGAGTAGGTCATTCGACCCTTCGAGCCTGCTCCGCCATTCAACGAGATCGTGGCTGATCTTAAAGTTCAGTACCCCGTCCCCGCCTTCTCTCCGTAACCTTTAATACCCTTATACTGAAGAAATAGATCTAATTCCCTCTTAAATAGATTTAATGAACCTGCCTCTACTGCCCTCTGTGGCAATGAATTCCACAGATTCACCACCCTCTGGGTCAAGAAATTCCTCCTCATCTCGGTCCTAAATGGCTTGCCTATTATCCTCAAACCATGGCCCTGCGTTCTGGATTTTCCCATCCTTGGAAACATCCCATCTGCATCCATTCTGTCCAGTCCTGCCAGAATTTTATAGGTCTCTATGAGATCCCCTCTCAATCTTCTAAACTCCAGGGAGTACAATCCCAATTTGCGCAATCTTTCCTCATAAGTCATTCCTGCCATTCCAGGTATCAGCCTGGTGAATCGCCTCTGCACTCCCTCCATTGCAAGAACATCCTTCCTTAGATAAGGTGACCAAAACTGCACACAATACTCCAGGTGGGGTCTCACCAAGGCCCTGTGCAGCTGCAGTAAGGAATCCTTGTTCCTAGACTCAAACCCTCTTGATATGATTGCCAACCTACCATTTGCCTTTTTAACCGCCTGCTGTACCTGCATGCTCGCCTTCAGAGACTGGTGTACAAGTACCCCTAGGTCTCTCTGCACTTCCCCATCTCTTAATCTATTGCCATTCAAATAGTAATCTGCCCTCCGGTTTGTATTACCAAAGTGGATAACCTCACATTGATCCACATTGTAGTGCATTTGCCATGTATCTGCCCAGTCCCTCAATTTAACCAAATCACACTGGAGCTTCCTGACCCCCTCTTACGTGCACACAACCCCTCCTAGCTTAGTGTCATCTGCAAATTTGGAGATATTACATCCAATCCCCTCATCCAGATCATTAATGTAAATTGTGAAAGGGCAATAGACTGAAGCCATCAGCATGTTTAAAAATTATCTGGATGAGCATCGGAAGAGCCAGAACGTGCAGGGCTATGGACCATGAACGAGAAAGAGGAATTCACATGAAGTTTGTTTTCAGTTGCATGTCCACAATGGTAGAAGTGACCAGTTTCTGGGCTGTAAATTTCTGTGAATTGTTCGAAGTCCAAAATTAAAGTGAAAACATAAAATCAGATTGGGGCACCTGAAAGAGAAAAGTGAGGGTCACATGCCTTTTTGAATCAAGGATTGACATTTAGAAATTTAGTTTAGCCTTTTCTTTCAGATGCTACCTACCAGGCATTTTCCACTTCTTAATTTTGTTGTTGAATTACTGAGTTGCTACAAATTGCTCCCTCTAAACCATACCGTGCATCTATTTCTATCTTGCTCAACCACAGGCACTGTGTTTGAAAAGTGATCGACTACAAGCAGCTATGGAAGAAGAACACAGATCAATATTGGAACGCCCATCTAAGAAAGTAAGGCTCAACAAATTGTGGTTCTGTTTCAATATTCCTGTTTTTCCCTCAAACTATTTCAAGTATTCATTTTCAACTCACTGTAATTCCTTGGTACATCAACATTCTTTACAGCCTGCAGAATATTCAAATGACCTAAAAACACAAATTTTTAATACCTTTTCTAATTAATTTTCACCAACACCTTATTAATAGTACTGATATACTTCATGACTGTGCCCCAAAAGAAGATGTATTTGGCCCACAATGCTCATCTCCACTTTTTGGAATACCCACTCAATTAATCCCATTCTCCCTCTCTGCTCGAAGCACAACAGATTTTCCCTATACAGTGAGACAACAGTTAGTGACTTTAGTTAGATTCTGACCTCGGTATAGCCATAATCAATTCCCTCTTTTATGTCGATCTTGAGTTTGTAGACTCTCCAGGAATATGCGAGTTTTCCCCAGTTTCCCCCCACACCACAAAAACATGTTTATTAAGGAACAATAAAATGATCTTTACCATGGATGTGTGGCAGGGAAACTTGGGGCAATTGATGGACATGAAAGAGGGAATGGGGAAACAAGTGGCAGAAGGGGATTAATGGAATGCTGGATCTCAAAGGAACAAACAGACTTCTTTTACATTGTAAGGAAATATGAGAACAAATTATTTGCTGTTGAAAGTTATTATAAAATCAGCTTCCACCACTCTTTTCAGATCATAACTGACAATAAAAGATGACTTCCCCCAATTCTCTCACCAATATATCCCCGGTTTACTGTCCTTATTGCCTCTCATACATACATATTTTTAAACAATGTTCCCCTTAATTTTTTTGGACAAAGAAAACAACATCTTTTCCATTCTTCACACATGATAAAAAGTCCTCATTCCTGATATCATTCTGTAAACAGAATCAGGTTTATTGTCATGAACATATGACATGAAATTTGTTGTTTTGTGGCAGCCTCCGTACTTTCTGAAAAGCCATCCAATTCATTAAGCAATGCTATCTCAGATTCTACATTCACCAAATTTGTGTTTCGGTATATTAAACATTAGAATCATACTCAAAAAAATTAAAAACACTCTTATAAAAAGTCATGTGATACGCTAGCAGACAACTGTTATGGCAGTCAACATTCAATTCAAAGCTTTGGAAAATTGATCAAATACAAAATTCTGCCTGTAAAATACATTATAATATCCTGCCCCTCCAATAAAAAAATGTCCTCAACTTCTTTACCATTTTATTCTTTCTCCACAATTCCAGGACACTTGACATGATGACATTTTCTCTATTTTTCATTTCTTCAGTGCTCCTTTCATTAAATGCTCAATTCAAAACATGTTACAAAAGATTAAAAAAAAACATTTATTTTGATCTCAGAGATGTGGTTGCAATTGGAGCATATTGCAGAGTCTTTTATGAGCGTGGACCTGATGCAATTTTCGCCCTTCTTTTTTCTGTCATTAAATTTTTGAAAAAGCCACTGAAGTCTAAAGTAGGTGGAAAACTTTTGTACAGATTTAGTGTCAGAATCCAATATTGTGTGTCACTTTGATAGCACAACAGAGTGGCACGGTTAGAAGAACTGCTGCCTCACTGCTCCAGAGACCTGGTTTCCATTTCAGATGCTGTCCGTGTGGAGGGTGCAAATACACTCCGCGTCTGCATGTGTTTCCTTAGGGTGGTCTGCTTTTCTCCTCATCTCAGAAACATATGGCTAATGGGTTAATTGACAACTACAAAATTGCCCCTGGTCTGTATTCAATGATACAGTCTGAAGGGAAGTTGTTGGGAATGAGAGGAGAATAAAATGGGTTAGGGTAGAATTTGTGTTAAAATGGGTGCTTGATAGTCAGCCCAGATTCAGTGGGCCCAAGACACTGTTTCTTTGTTCGATTATGATTCGTTAATTTTTGCCAATCCAAAGGCACTAGGAACAATAATATCGAAGATGCTGAGGCAGTTACACGGGTACCATTGGTACCTTGGCTAAGGTCAGCAAACTCAGCACAGACTGAAGTTTGGAATTTGGATCTACTTCCATTCTTGGCATCACTGGCAAGATCAGCATTTATTGCCATCCCACCTGCAAGCCTCAGAACTTCAGATAATGTATTTACCCAGTAAAGTGGTCAGGAGGGTAAGGAGCATAAGGTAACATCTTATTAATTTTGCCTGTCACAATAGAAAGAATTTATTTTTCAAAATACAGGGCACATTTCATTTCTTCAAAGACAATGTTTTTATATTTCAAAAACATACTTTTGTGATTTGAAAGCTCAAAATCACAATCTCAGCAGACTTAAAAAGGAAATCATGTATCTTTATTTATTTTCCCATTCCAGAACCACTTGGAAAAGGACTAGTATTGGAAAATCTCAACCTCAGATGCACCCACGTTAAAGGGGATGGCTGGACAAGGAGACTTCTGACTTCCTTCTGTATTTTCAGAATGGGAGAAAGAAGTAGAGAAGCAACAAGTCAGAGATACCCAATTATAGGACCTAGAATCCACATGTGCACTCCTTGTTCAAGTTCTCGTTCTCAGTACATCCAAGAAAGAATCAGATTATGTGGTATTTGATGAGAATATGCATTTCTTTGCATATAAACCATCAGAAGTACTGAGTCTACTTTTCAATCAGTAGTCATTGTTACCTCATGTTTCTCCAATCAAATTCATGAAGTAGATATATTAAAGTTCTTTCCCTTTTGGTCTCTTAAGGGATTGAAATATTGAAATTTGCAGAACGACAGCAATGTGCTATTTGCCCCACAGGCATACTGAAATGAGACTGGAACAGCACATTCCGTTATTGTTTCTGTACTTGGACTGTTTTACTGATAAACACACTCATCTGGATGATCAGCTTCCATACTGTCCCCACTTGGAGTCCGGACCCTCTTCTGTTCCATTTCCACCTGTGTAAAATTCACAAAGCATCAATGCATACGAGATGAAAGCTTTGCTTTTAAAGTTAACTCAGAATAAAAATCAATTTGCATGATTGGTGCTAATGCAAACTTTAACATTTCAGTTATTTCAGGTATTTGTCCAAGAAAGACACACAAACTGTATTTCTGAAAAATATTCTGAAAAAAATTGTGTATTTGTGAACAAACAAGTAATTCCATTATTTTGCCTGTTTTCAAAAGATGCAAAATTTAATTTAAAATAGGCAAGGCCACAATGAGATATTTTCCAAAATGGTTCCCTTAAATCGTCAACATTCATTTGTATAAAACAAGGCAGGGAGTGGGCAATAAATATCACAACTACATTCTGAGAAGAAATAAAAAGCTATTTTTTTTTCCAGGAATGAATTAAGCTCATTCCTTTGTATTTTCTGGGTAGTTTAAGTTGATGGCTGGAATGGTGCATAAATTTATATAAAAATAAACTCAGGGAATAGAATGCGAGCTGTAAGTTTAAACTTTTGAAATATATCAGAGCTTCTGTACAAAGCACTCACTGTTCAAGGAAATTGAGATAGTAACGTGCCATAAAATGATTATATCTTTGAATTTACCTGATAATTGTAGTGAGCTTTGTAAACAACCCACTTTCTCACGTCCGTCTTGTTGGCCACTGAGATTGACCTAATTGCTGTTTTTGACGCTGAAGTACTGGGCATGTCAAATTCGACGTCCACATAGTGGACAAAATTAGCAGGCACTTCCCGATCAGATCCCAGTTCAAGGTGGCAGTAAAAAGAATGTGGATGGCCCGAAGCTGAAGAAACAACATTTCATAATCAGCACAACGGAGTTTAAAGCATTTTTGATCTTTCTGGATTATTAGTCTTTATTTAATATAATTTCAAGATATGAATACTGAATAATGAGAAAAGTTGCATGGAAGATTCACACAATAAAACTAGATTACCTGCGGCAGAACTGTAAAGGTTATTGGAATGTTGATAAGTTCTAGTTTTTATCTCAAGGACAAAGAAACATTGATTGGTCATAATAAAATCTTAACTTGCTCTTGGTTAATGCACTAAGTGGAATGTTCAGATCCAACTGGAGGAAGTGAGTGTTTAGAGAGCACTTTGTAAGATACGACTTGGACTGGGGAAACAAACCAACATTGTGAAAATCTAGGTCTAGCATTTGATCAATATGGATTTTGGAGCATTATGGTACAAGAATTTCAATTACGAAGGAACTAGTTCAAGTAGATAAAAGATGAGAAAAATAAATATCAGTGAGACTGGACTTCACTTGTAGGAATTGTAATTAAAAGTTCAGTGCCCTTCATAATGTTGGGGACAAAGTTACTTTTTTTCTTTTATTTGCCCCTGTGCTCCACAGTTTTAAATTTGTAATCAAACAATTCACATGTAATTAAAGTGCTCATTCCAGATTTTATTCAAGGTTATTTGTACACATTTTGGATAGACCAAGTAGAAATTACAGCATTTTTTTATACATAGTCCTCTCATTTAAGGGCACCATAAGATGCAAACCATCAGTTAGTCACAGATAGGATGGTCAGATTAGAGTTTGTCAAGAAGTATTTAAAAGAGCCTGCACAATTATGGGAAAAGGTCTTGATGAGACCAAGATTAACCTGTATCAGAGTGATGGCAAGTGTTAAGTGTGGAGGCGTAAAGGAACTGCCCAAGATCCAAAGCATTCCAACTTCTTTTGCATCTGGTAATGTAGCCTCTAGTATTTCTGCTCTTGAAGTCTTCTGTGGATAGAAGTCATTGACAGATCACACCTGCCTCCCGAAGAATGTTTCTGATCTGTCGGACATAAGTCTGGGAATTTTTCTTCATTATGATGAAAATTATTTTGTCATGAGCAGTGGAGGCCTTTCCTGGAATACTAGTCCCTTTGCAATACCAAGCTCACCAGTACACTCTTTCTTCTTAATGATATTTGAAACAGTTGACGTTGATAATCCTAAGATTAGGGCGATGTCTCTTACTGTTTTATTTTGTTTTTCAGCCTCATAATGGCATCTTTGACTTTCCTTGGCACAACTCTGGTCCTTGTGTTGAAAAATGGCAACTGCAGACTCTAAAGGTGACCAAAAGCTTCAAAGCAAGCCTAGCACCCTTATACCTGCACCAATGAAGCAATTAAACATACCCAAGTAGTCACAAACACGTGTAAAGCCAAATGTCCCAAATATTATAGTGCCCTGAAATGAGGGGACTATGTATAAAAAGTGCTGTAATTTCTACGTGGTCAAACCAAAATGTACACAAATAATCTAGAATAAAATCTGGAATGTGAATTTTAATTACATGTGAATTGCTTGATTACAAATTTAAAACCGTGGAGCCCAGGGGCAAATAAAAGAAAAAAGTGTCCGCTCCGAACATCATTAAAGATATCGCCTCAAACCGTGCATCTTGGCGCCTCACAGTTCGGAGGGCAGCAACCTCCTTTGAAGAAGACCGCAGAGCCCACCTCACTGACAAAAGACAAAGGAGGAAAAACCCAACCCCAACCAACAAATTTTCCCCTGTAACCACTGCAACCGTGTCTGCCTGTCCCACATCGGACTTGTCAGCCACAAACGAGCCTGCAGCTGACGTGGACATTTACCCCTCCATAAATCTTCGTCCGCGAAGCCAAGCCAGAATAATAGAGTAAGGGTACAAAGATAGGTGGAGGGGCAGGTAATGATAACAAAATGGAGAGGCTGCAGAGAGACTTAGATTAGGAGAATAGGGAAATAAGTGAGAAATGAAACAATGTACAATGTTGGAAAGAGGATGGTTGTGCACTTAGATCAAAAGAATAAAAGGGCTGACTATTATTTGGATGTCAAGAAAATTCAATATTCGGAGGTGCCAAGGGACTTGGGAGTCCTCATGCAGGATACCCTAAAGGTTAACCTCCAGACTGAGTTGGTGGTTAAGAAGGCGAATGCAATGTCGGCATTCGTATCTAGAGGAATAGGATACAAGAGCAGGGATGCGATGTTAAGGCTTTAGAAGGCCCCTATGAAATTTCACTTGAAGTGCAGGGTACAGTTTTGGGGTCCTTGCTAAAGAAAGGATGTGCTGGCATTGGAGAGGGTTCAGAGAAGATTCACAAGAATGATTCCTGGAATGAAGGGATTAGTAAATGAGGAACCTTTGACGGCCCTTGGGCTGTACTCCTTGGAGTCAGGAAGAATTGGGGGGGGGGGGTGCCTTATAGAAGCATTTTGAATGTTGAAAGAAGTGGACAGAGTGGATGTGGCGTCAAGGACAAGAGAACATAATTTGAGATTGAAGAGCACCCATTTAAAATAGAGAAGTGGAGGAATTTCTTTAGCCAGAGAATGGTGAACCTCTGGAATTTGCTACCACAAGCAGTTGTGGAGGCCAAGTCGCTGGGTGTATTTAAGGCAGAGATTGATAGGTCTCTAAACAGTCAGAGAAATCAAAGGTTATGAGGAGAAGGCAGGGGAGTGGGGCTGAGTGGAACAATGGATCAGCTAATGATGGAATGAGTGGAGGCCAAATGGCCTACTTCTGTTCCAACATCTTATGGTCTTATCTTATGATCTCGAGGTATCTGTGAGCAAATAAAAAGTACATGTAGAATAGACAGCGATTGGATGTTTTATGTATTTCTGTGCAATACATATTGCATTTACTGATAATTATTTGAAAGACCACCGAATTAAGCTTCATCACTAGCTGATTGAAACAGGTAGATTCCCAACAAAAATAATATGCTTCATCGCTCTGTCTGAAAATACTTTCTTGATATTATGTCAGATGATGTCAGTCTCTACTATAATACAAGAAAGTAAATTTCTTGCTCCTTCTCCACTTGGCCACCAAGCTTGCCTTGCCACTAATTTGTGATCTGCCCCAGACTTCATCTCCTTTCTTGCCTTTTTCCACAGACCTCAATTCTCTAATCTTTCAACAATGTATCGACTTTCATCCATGATTTAGGCTCTTCAACACCTAGGTATGGAGATCCTCTGTGAGAAGTTCCTATGTATCTTAATTTTAAATAACCTTGTAAGCGCACCCCTTGTTTGAGTTTGTCCCACCAGTGGAAAACTCTCAACATCTACTGTCATGCCCTCTAAGGACCTTACATGTTTCAACAGATCTGAATCTTGGAAAAGTGAACCAATTCCACACAGGTCAAAAGAAATGTACAGCTCCATCTGGAAATGTGGCCACATGGTTTTGTTCAGGAAAGAAAGTCATCATTTAAAATGAAATATATCCCCTTAGATTATGGAATGATAACAATTTACAAAACTGGAACTTTATTATAACATTTTGCTGCTGTTATCAAAAGCAAATTCCAATATTCTGCATCATCTCATTCCACATCTTCTCCTTCCTTACAAGATGTATTTGTCCCATATTTTTTTTCCTCTTTGGCTGATCCTAACCAAAGGATTCATGGTAAACCCCCAGTAAAGAAACATAGGGCAATTGCGGTCAATAGTTGAAATGCAATTGAGGTCAGGTGACCCAAACCTCACTATAAAAGTGAGGGACCGTGTAGCGGAGTAGTCATTAAGGGAGCAATCATTGTCAGTGAGAAGAGGCTGAGGTGGTGGTGCAGGAGTTGAAGTAAGAAAGGGCCACCCTATCCTATTTTTTCCTCTAGTTGCAGACAGTGGGAATAGCAGACAATGCAGGGGAATGTGGGTCATTAGGGAAGCCAGCAACATCCCTGATGAGTTAATCTGTGAGAAGTGCATCCAGCTGCAGCATCTAACTAACTGAATTAAGGAATTGGAGCTGGAGTTGGATGAACTCCAGATCATTTGGGAGGCGGGGGGGTTGGGGGTGGGTAGATGGGTGACAGTCAGGAGAGGGAAAGGGAACAGACGGGCAGTGCAGGGCACCCCTGTGGCCTCAATAACAGGTGCTCCTCAACTTACAATCAGGTTACGTTCCAGCAAATCTAAATAGGTCATATGCATTAAATGGTAGGCTATTGAGGAGTGCAGAGCAACAAAGGGATTTAGGAGTTGTGGTAAATAGTACCCTCAAGGCTGATACTCAGGTAGATGGTGTGGTGAAGAAGGCATTTGGAATGTTGGCCTTCATAAATCGGAGCATTGAATTCAAGAGTAGGGAGGTTATGATGAAATTGTACAAGGCATTGGTGAGGCCAAATTTGGAGTACTGTGTACAGTTTTGGTCATCAAATTATAGGAAAGATATAAACAAAATAGAGAGAGTGCAGAGAAGGTTCACGAGAATGTTGACAGGATTTCAGGGTCTGAGTTACAGGGAAAGGTTGTGCAGACTGGGGCTTTTTTCTCTGGAGCGTAGAAGATTGAGAGGGGACTTGATAGAGGTGTTTAAGATTTTAAAAGGGACAGACAGAGTAAATGTGGATAGGTTTTTTCAATTAAGAGTGGGGGAGATTCAAACTAGAGGGCATGGTTTAAGATTGAAGGGGGAAAATTATAAGGGGAACATGTGGGGAAATTTCTTTACGCAAAGGGTGGTGGGGATGTGGAATGAGCTTCCGGCAGACGTGGTTGAGGCAGGATCATTGGTTACATTTATGGAAAGACTGGATAGTTACATGGATAGGAGAGGACTGGAGGGCTATGGACCGGGTGCTGGTCAGTGGGACTAGGAGGGTGGAGATTTGTTACGGCATGGACTAGTAGGGCCGAACTGGCCTGTTCTGTGCTGTAAGTGGTTATATGGTTAAGTTTCAAAAGAATACCACACCTTCCATTTTTTAATAATAAAATTTGAATACAAGTACACCTCAACTTTTGACCTAAGCGAGTTACCTATGTCCAAAATTTTTTAAAAATAACTATATATGCCGAGATTCTTCATTAAAGGTTCATTTGTTGAAATTGTTTTGAAAAATTGCTTTAATACCTCGTCAAGACATGCAAATCTGACATGACCAATTCGAGTTATGACCAAACTTTTTGTCCCTAACGGTCGTACGTTGAGGACTACCTGTACCTTTATTCCACTGAAAAAAATCATTAATGTACACAGCTGAAAGCACACTGGGCATGAAGAATGTTTGAAGCATTGAACTGAAGCTAATTGCTGGATAGTAGGGATGCTAAACCGAAAGGGTCATCAATTTCACTCGTTCGTGCGATCACCACAAAGACTGAGCGTGTTGAGTCAGGATCACAAGAGAGCAAGCCCATGATACTCTGCCGTTGCCCAGTATTGCAAGAGAGTAGCAACCCAAATATTGCAAGCACGGGAACAGGTCGGAATTTAAAATTGAAAGTATGGATTTGAACCATCGTAACTTTGAAAAATTGTAAGTCGGACCCTCGTCAGTAGGGGGTGCACCTATATATCATTCTGAATACTCGTTGGGGTGTGGGAAACGGCCTATCAAGGACAAGCCACAGCACTCAGGTCTCTGGCACGGAATCTGGTCCTCTGGCTAAGAAGGGAAGGGAGAAGAGGTAAGCTGTAGTGATAGGAGATTCTATAGTTAGGGGGACAGATAAGAGGTTCTGTGGAAGAGATCGACTATCCAGATGGTATGTTTCCTATCTTGTGGCAGGGTCTGAGATATTGAATTCTCAGATGGGGGTGGGGGGGGTGAGCAGCCAGATGCTGTGGGGACTAATGGTGTGGGTCGGAAGGGTGAAGGAGAGTTCAGGGAGTTTGGCGCTAGGTTGAGGACAGGTGTTCCAGGGTTGTGATTTAATTTTTTTTAATTTAAATTTAATTAAAAAAAAACTTTTAGACATACAACACAGTAGTGCTGGGACCATTGTGGTTTGTCTCCTTTCTTAATGATCTAGATGATAATGTGGTAAATTGGATCAGCAAGTTTGCAGATGACACCAAGATTGGAGGCGTTGTGGACAGTGAAGAAAGTTTTCAAAGCTGCAGAGGGATCTGGACCAGCGAGAAAAATGGGCTGAAAAATGGCAGATGGAATTTAATGCAGACAAGTTTGAGGTGTTGTAATTTGGAAGGGCAAATCAAGAAAGGTCATACACAGTAAATGGTAGGGCACTGGAGGGATCTAGGAATACAGATACATAATTCCCTGAAAGTGACATCACAGGTAGATCGGGTTGTAAAGAGAGCTCTGGCATATTAGCCTTCATAAATCAAAGTATTGAGTATAGAAGCTGGGATGTTATGATAAAGTATAAGTCTCACCAGTGTCTTATACGAGGCCAGATTTAGAGTATTGTGTGTGCAGTTTTAGTCACTTAACTACAGGAAAGCTATCAATAAGATTGAAAGAGTGCAGAGAAGATCTATTAGGAAGTTGGCCAAACTTCAGGAACTGAGTTACAGGGAAAGATTAAACAGGTCAGGACCTTTTTCCATAGAGGTATTTAAAATTATTAGGGGGATAGACAGAGTAAATATAGATAAGCTTTTTCCACTGAGGGTAGGTGAGATACAAACCAGAGGACATGGGTTAAGGGTGAAAGGGGAAAAGTTTAGGGGGAACATGAGGAAGGTAATTAAACCCCCCCCCCCCCCCCCGCAAGTTTCCAGATAAAGCTTCTGACTGGGGTGACTCTTACTAAGCAGGGATATGGAGACACTTTAAGAGAGTCACCCCAACAGCGAGTGGCATCAACCAACTCTTCATCCTGGGTGACACCATTGCTGTTTCACACAGTGGTGCTATGAGCAAAGCATGACCAAGGCATTCCACTGGCTAAATATTTGCTCCTACCTTAACCAAAGATTTATATGTTAATTCAGAGAACATTTACTTTAACAATTTTAAACATTTTTTAACCTATTATTTTATTCTTATTTATGTTTATTTTAAAATTTATTTTGCTCTTTTTTTTGCCCGGTTGCTTGAATTCCGGATACCAGAGGTATCTGGAGCAGACCTAATGTTCACAGTCTTACTTACACAGTGAGACATCAGGCAAGTAAGTGAAAGGAGAAAATATACCAAGAAAATTTAATCAGAAAATAATCCTCTGCAAAATAATTGTTTAAAAACCTTCACTATGAATGGTCAGAGAACCAACAATCCAGAAGGAATACAGTGATTTTCAATAAAAGTTTTGAAATTTTTTTTATTGTAATAAAAGCTATTTTCAGAAAGGGTGTGGGAAACAAAACCTCTGGTAATCATTCACAATTAAAGCAAGGAGCCTTTACCAGAAAATAAAGAGAACAGAGGTCATATACAAGTTATCATAAACTGATAAATTCATCATTATGCTTACCAAGCTTGATCAATAGGCTAATTTCCCTATCAATTCCACTCCTTCTAGCTGCAAACACTGCCACAAGATGTTACATTCCAATAATTGAATAAGATGACCATTCGGAAATCCTAATGCATTGGCATCTGGCTCACCGGCTAATGTTACCTCTGCTCCCTTCCAACAGGAGGCCTGGTTCCTTTTTTTAAAAACTTTATTTCGTATTTTTTTCAATAAGAATAAACAAAGTTTTACAGAATAAGTAGTCTAATAATAAAACAGTAAAACAAACCCACCCCTCCCCCCTCCCACAACAGACCCCTAAAGGGAAGCATTAAAAATAAACAAAAACATTCAGTAATTTACAATATTACTAAATTCATATTCTTCATATATGGTATCCATATCTTGACAAAAAAAATCATAATTATTATGTAAATTATGTTATTTTCTCCATATAAATACACAACTTCAACTCATTATGCCATCGAATTACATTTAACTCCGCTTCATCTTTCCAGGACATAGCAATACATTTACAAGCTAAAGAGAATATTTTGATTGGGGGGCAGACTTCAATTGTGTGTTAGACCCATTATTGGATAAATTTCCGAAAGTTGGGAAAAAAATCGAAAGCAGCGGTTCAATTGGTTTCCTTGATGAAAGACCTGAATTTGATAGAGGTCTGGAGAAGATTAAATCCTACTGAGAAATATTTTTCATTTTATTCTTCACGTCATGATTCATTTTCCAGGATTGACTTTTTTTTTAGCATTAACACATTTGTAAGCAGGTTTCACTCAAGCTGAATATAAGAGCAGGATAATTTCTGACCATTCTTTGCTGTTTATCTCCTGTGCGGGGCTGGAAGTTAATCAATCAATTTTTCACTGGAGGTTTAATGCAATGTTATTGAAAAAAACGGAATTTGTAAAATTTATTAAGGATCAAATTGCTATTTATTTAGATTTGAATAAGAATACAGTCAGGAGTAATTTTATTGTATGGGATGCTTTGAAAGCATTTTTACGAGGTCAAATCATGAGTTATGCATCAAAGGAAAAGAAGAAATTTCCGGTAGAGTCTCAGTTGTTGGAAAAACAAATAGCAGAGTTGGAAAAGGAATTTCAGAGGAATTCTACAGAAGATAATAAGGCTTTTTTGACAAAATTGAAGCTAAAATATAATATTTTGCAAATTGACCAATATGAACGTTTGATTCAGAAATCTAAGCAACGTTATTACGAGTTCGAGGACAGGGCACATAAAGTCTTGACATGGCAATTGAAAACTGAACAAGCTTTAAGGATTATTAATGCTGTGAGGAAGGACAATTCAGTTACTTTTAAACCTCAGGTTGAAATTTTTGTCATTTTATTAGCAATTATATGCTTCTGAGGGAGTGCGAGATGAAGGATCTATTGAAGCATTTTTGTCAGAGTTAAATTTACCAATATTGAAGGAGGAGGATGTGAGAAAGTTGGATTCTCCTTTTACAGACTTAGAAATAAAGAATGTTATTCAACAAATGCCTAATGGGAAATCACCAGGAGATAATGGGTTTACTGCTGAATTTTATAAAGTTTTTTTATGATGATCTGTCCTCTGTATTCATAGATGTTCTTAATCAGGTAACTCAGGAACAAGCTTTACCAGACTCGTGTTTGACTGCAATAATAACAGTTATACCAAAAAAAGACAGAGACCCTTTGAAAGTTTCTTCTTATCGACCAATTTCTTTATTAAATGTGGATTATAAAATAATAGCAAAATTATGAGCAAATAGATTAGCAAAGTATTTACCACAATTAGTACATTCTGACCAGGCTGGTTTTATTAAAGATAGGTATGCTTCGGATAATATTCTTAGAGTGGTTTCATTGATCAACGCTTCACGTCAGCAACCCAATCTATCATTGGTAGTATCATTAGATGCTGAAAATGCTTTTGATAGGGTCGAATGGATTTTTTTAATTTAAAGTTTTGGAAAAATATAAATTTGGAGCCTTATTTATTGGTTGGGTGAAGGCATTATATAATAATCCTGTATCAAGGGTGGTGACAAATGGTCAAAATTAATGCGTTCAACTCGTCAAGGTTGTCCATTGTCGCCAGCCCTATTTGCGTTGGTCATTGAACCGTTAGCTCAGGCTATCAGGTAGAATGAGAATATTACAGGTATAAGGATTGGACAGGATGAATATAAGATTAATTTATTTGCTGATGATGTTTTAATATATTTAACTAATCTGGATCAATCTTTAATTTATTTGCAAAATTGTTTAGAATTATATGGTAAATTATCTGGATATGAAGTGAATTGGGATAAAAGTGAAATACTACCAATTTCTGAAGGAAATTGCGAACAATCTTGACAAATTAGTAAATTTTGATGGACTGATAAAATTGTACTTAGGGATAAAGATTGATGTAAATTTCCAATCATTGTATAATTTAAATTATGTACCAAATGAGAAAGATTAAAGTGGATTTGATTAAAAGGAGCTCTGATTCCTGTGCAATGTTATAACTTGCCGGGGCCTTGGCTCCCATGTTCCATTTCGACTCAGCCCAGTTCCCCTGCTCCCTTCTGACTTACTGTGACCCTGGTTGACATAATCCCTTCTGACGTGTCAGGGGCTCAGGTTCCCATGCTCTCATTCAATTTGCCAAGGCCACAGTCTGTTCCATTTATAAGTTTGCAATGACAATAAAATTGATGGTGCTATTCATAGAGAAATAGCCAGAATCATAGAGCATGGAAATAGGCACCTCTGCCCAACTTGCCCATGTCGACCAAAATGTCCCACCCACCCTAGTACCACATGCCTGTGCTTGGCCCATATCCCTCTAAATCCATCCTTTCCACATATCCATCCAAATGTTTCTTAAATATTGCAATTGTACCTGCTTTAACCACCTCCTCTGGTAGCTTGTTCTATACACCCCCAACCCTCTGTAAAACAGTTACCCCTTACTTAAACCTATGTCCTCTGGTAACTGATTCCCCTTCTCTGGGCAGAAGACTCTGTACAATAACCCGATCTATTTCTCTCATGATTTTCAAGATCAAGATTCAATTTATTATCATAGTAATAAAACAGTATCATATTACATGAAATTTCTTTTGCCTGCTGCAGGAATTGCCTAAGCACCTCTTACAGTCAAACTTACAGTCAGAAAGAGAAGCAAAATAGAGTCCCCCCAGAGTCACTGAGTGTCCATAGATTTGCCTCCAGTGTTTCTGCAGCCACACAGAGTCCAGTCCAAACCATTGGCAACCCAAGCTCCAGATCAAAACCTCCATCACAGACAGGAACAATTCAGCACCTCCTCGCATCCCAGTTCCGATACCTGGTACCCCTCCAGCCAGTTTTGAGCTAATCTCTAGCATTACGCAGCTCGGTGCAAGTCTCCCGACAGCAGTTTCCAGCAGCCAGTGTGGGTTCCTCACCTTGTCACCAAGCAGGCTGATGCCTGCACTGGTCTCTTAGCTGCAGAGTCCCCTCACTGGTCTGCCGACCCGTGGGTCATCTCCTCCACTTCTCCCTCTCAGATGGGGGTGGGGGGGGGGATTTTCCTGTCC
This sequence comes from Narcine bancroftii, assembly GCF_036971445.1. Taxonomy (NCBI): domain Eukaryota; kingdom Metazoa; phylum Chordata; class Chondrichthyes; order Torpediniformes; family Narcinidae; genus Narcine; species Narcine bancroftii. Next base: position 15,577,370 of record NC_091470.1, on the reverse strand, counting down.
TCTGGTGCCCGACTCCGTTCCTCCGCTTCCGTGAAGTCTGCAGCCCCTTGTGGCCTGCTGCCAATTTATCGGCACCGCCATCTTGGGCGCAGACCCACAGTCGCAGGATTTCAAACAAAACTACATCTTTTGTACACCTTTTGAGATTACTCCTCATGCTCCTGTCTCCAAGGAATAAAACCCTGGTTAAGCCTGCTGAACTTCTCCTCATACCTCAGGCCTGTGAGTCCTGGCAATATCCTGGCAAATTTTCTGGATACCCTCTGCAGCTTGACATTTTTCTGCAGCCTGGTGACCAAAACTGGACACAATGCTCCAAATGGGGGCCTCACCAACTTATCTACTCAATCCTCTGACTGATGAGGAACAATTGTTATCAACAATTGGAGTTGGTAAATACACAGAGCAACAGCACGTAAGAAGTGTGAGGTGATAGGACGATTGGAAGGACAATTAAGGATGGGATCTATACAATGAATACTAGGAACAAAGGGACCTTCATGAATATGACCACTGATTCCCTCAAGATGGCAGCACAAGTCAAACTGGTTAAGAAGGTATATATTATCTCCATTCAATAATTGGGCCACTATTTATATGAAAGGGTGGTGAAGATACCAATTTATAAAGTATTAATTAGACCACAACTGGAGTTCTGTGTGTTCTTCTGGTCACCACACTAGTGGAAAGTTGTTACTGCAACTATGCAGGATCCAAAGGAATTTTATTGTCAATGTTACTGGAAATTTATTGTCACAGACATAACTACAATATACAGATAGACCTAAATTCTTACTTGCTGTAGTTAATTAGGTACACATGATACATCAGCTACAATTGTATAAATGCAATTAACACAATATGCCAAGACAGAAAAAGGAATACGGTAATAAATATCAAAGGATAGATAAATATAGTTAGTGCAAGAAAAGAAAAGTGAAGTTTCAGTAATTGCAGACAAATCTTTTGGCAGCCCTGGGATAGTTTATGATTAGAGTTAGGGTAGTACAGGGAGATTCAAGAGCCTGATGGGATTGGACCAAATCTTCTCTTGACTCAGAAGTGTGAGACTTCAGGATTCAGTACCTTATGTCTCAAGGCAAGAAGAGATTGTGATCAGGGTGAAGGGGGTCCTTCATGATGTTGGCTCCACCAGGTTGTTTCCTTGGATGGACCACTTTGAAGGAAACTGGATTTGCTTTCGTTGGAGCAGAGAAGGTTGAGGGGTGAACTGGCAAGGGGCACAGACACTATGGGCTGAAGAGTTAGTTTCCATACACTATTATCCTGTAACTATTTGGAAATCAAAAATAAAAACAACTTGTATTAATGTTGCAAAAATGTAATACAGAAAGCCTATTCCTGTCAATTCCCCCCCTTCCCCTCCCCCATCTTGTTACTAACAGAGGAAGGAATGCTTTTTGCTATAACTGCAGGCAAATTCAATTATATTAATGTGCATAACTGTTTTCATCCAGCAATTCTACAGTATGACAAACAGAACAAAGCCTGGACATGTAGTTTCAATCATTTTGAGAACTTTGAAAGAGCTGCTTTATAAGGAACCCATAAACCAAACTCAATCTCTGTTGATAGTTCAGAGTTACAATTAGGCATTAACTCAGACCCGAAAAATGCAGACATGGTTTCTTTTATTCATTGATTTGTTCAGTGCAAGAGGAGTGAAGGCTACAGGACAGGGGCACAATAGAATTAAATTAGCTTTTGACAGAAAGTTTAATAACTGATGCGATGCCTTTAGATCAACCTGTTACTTAAGGGGACCAAATATGGCTGAAGAACACAAGGTAGAAACAGGAGTCGGCCATTTGGCCCATCAAGCCTGTTCTACCAATTAATACATGTTGATCTGGCCATGGACTCAGGTCCACCTTCCTGCTATTTTCCCCATAACATTTAATTCCCTACTACGCAAAAATCTAACTGCGTTGTAAATATATTTAATGAGGCAGGCTCCCTTGTTTATATGGGCACAAATTCACTTCTTCTTCTTCTTTGGCTTGGCTTCGCGGACGAAGATTTATGGAGGGGGTAAATGTCCACGTCAGCTGCAGGCTCGTTTGTGGCTGACAAGTCCGATGCGGGACTGGCAGACACGGTTGCAGCGGTTGCAGGGGAAAATTGGTTGGTTGGGGTTGGGTGTTGGGTTTTTCCTCCTTTGCCTTTTGTCAGTGAGGTGGGCTCACTGATTCACTACTCGCTGGTAAAAGCAGTTCCTCCTCATCTCCATCCTAAATCTACTCCCTCGAATCTTGAGGCTCTCCTCCAGTTCTTATCTCACACACCAGAGAAAACACCCTTCTTGCCTCTATTTTATCTATCCCTTTCATAATTTTATTCTGTTTCTATGACAATCCCCTCTCATTATTCTGAATTGCAGCAGGTATAGCCCCAAGTGACTCAATATCTCCTTACAGGTTAACCACCTCATGTCTGGAATTAAACTGGTGAACTTCCTCAGTATTTAGATAAGTAAGTACTTAGATCCAAAGAGCTATTGTAATGAAATAGAGTAACTGAAGTTTCTCTTTCATGCATTACAGTGCATGTATTTTTCTATTTTATTTTAAGACAGAAATACACTCCAGTTTTAAGTAGTGCCTTTCAAGTCTTCAGAATGTGTTAAAGTGCATTTTAAAAAGCACTTGGCCTGTGGGTGAAAAAAAAGTGATTAAGTGGCACACAGTAAAAAGTCCCTCAAATGATAATAAGCATCAATAGTTGTATGATCCTCGATAATAAATAATTGTTAGCCAGGAGAACAGAAGACATTTACCCCTTTTACACAGCGATCCTCTTTAAATGGCATGTGAACAATCCGTGTTAAAAGCCAGGTCGGGTCAAGTCATTCACACTGAACCAAGAAAACCCGGGTCAGTGCAACCTTTTACATAGAAACCCGGCATCCTGGAGCAAAAGGAGTCGAGACCTGCAGCATTATAGCATTGGTGTCCCTGGAAGGCCGGTAAGCCTTTTACACACAAGCCGATGTGTTTTGCATCAGCTGATACGACCTACCTTGCCGAGCAATTATCAGGATGAAAATGACTCTCCATCCCTTGTTCATCACATTCACACAGGTAAGTGAAATGGTAAAAAAGCAGTTAATTACTGTCTTTCAATGGCAGTGTAAAAGGGCCTATTCTATTTTCAAATCACCTCATGCAATGGAATCTTTTACCACCTACCCCCCACCCCACCCCCATGACAGCAACAAAATATCACCAGTCAATAACAGTGGTTTAGTTTCATACTATTATCTCTTCTGAAAGTCAACACTTTTATGCATGGTCCCAGTCCTCTGCTGAGGTGTCAGGCCATCTGCTCAAATCTCTCCAGTAGAATTCAAATTCAGACATTAACATGAAGTGAGCTATCACCTTTAAAATGCCTTTATACTGGAAAATTGATAATGCGATATTGAAACTTTTCCAAGTGATTCTATATTCTAATCCTAGCAGAAACATATCTTGTTAAGCAGTTGACTGTTTGTTGGTTTATGCTGGACTTCCTCTCATAACGAAGTCTTAACCTGCATTAATGCAGAATAAATTAAGGTCAGAATTGATGTGGGATAACCTCCAATTCCAATAACTGGTCTCTGAAGTGTAAAGTCAGATAATTATTGTGGGAGTAACTACTTGTGCCTACTTAAAGGTGAACATCTTCAATCAAAGAGTGCAAGAAGAAAACATTTTGGGCATTTCTGACATTCTGGTTAGTTTTTGTTGTCGCTACTGTGAAGAGATACAAATTAAATGAGTATAAATGGATATGTATTGAAGTACTGGCTGATGGAGGACCTCAGTTTTCTTCAGGCTGACTTCCAGGCCAAACATTTTGGCAGTTTCCGCAAAGCAGGACGTCAAGCGCTGAAGAGCTGGCTCTGAATGGGCAACATCAGCCAGCTCCCCACCATGACTACCAGCCCCCCCACATCTCCATCGGGCACACAAAACTCAAAACGGTCAACCAGTTTACCTATCTCGGCTGCACCATTTCATCAGATGCAAGGATCGACAATGAGATAGACAACAGACTCGCCAAGGCAAATAGCGCCTTTGGAAGACTACACAAAAGAGTCTGGAAAAACAACCAACTGAAAAACCTCACAAAGATAAGCGTATACAGAGCCGTTGTCATACCCACACTCCTGTTCGGCTCCGAATCATGGGTCCTCTACCGGCACCACCTACGGCTCCTAGAACGCTTCCACCAGCGTTGTCTCCGCTCCATCCTCAACATCCATTGGAGCGCTCACACCCCTAACGTCGAGGTACTCAAGATGGCAGAGGTCGACAGCATCGAGTCCACGCTGCTGAAGATCCAGCTGCGCTGGATGGGTCACATCTCCAGAATGGAGGACCATCGCCTTCTCAAGATCGTATTATATGGCGAGCTCTCCACTGGCCACCGTGACAGAGGTGCACCAAAGAAAAGGTACAAGGACTGCCTAAAGAAATCTCTTGGTGCCTGCCACATTGACCACCGCCAGTGGGCTGATAACGCCTCAAACCGTGCATCTTGGCGCCTCACAGTTTGGCGGGCAGCAGCCTCCTTTGAAGAAGACCGCAGAGCCCACCTCACTGACAAAAGGCAAAGGAGGAAAAACCCAACACCCAACCCCAACCAACCAATTTTCCCTTGCAACCGCTGCAATCGTGTCTGCCTGTCCCGCATCGGACTGGTCAGCCACAAACGAGCCTGCAGCTGACGTCGACTTTTTACCCCCTCCATAAATCTTCGTCCGCGAAGCCAAGCCAAAGAAAAGATTGAAGTACACTTGGAAAGGGACTAAAATTCTTACTGAACTACAAAATTTATTTACTATGATTTAAAAATTTGTAAAGATAAACCTTTCAGTGTTCCCCTCCATATTACAGACAAGAGAGGCAAATTTATAAAATTGGGTGGTACGGTTTACATAACGCTGTTCCAGCACCAGCGACAGGGGGTGGGGGTATAACCTGGCGCTCTCTGTAAGGGATTTGTACGTTTTCCCCGTGTCTGCATGGGTTTCCTCCGGGTGCTCTGGTTTCCTCCCGTCATCCTAAACATATCGGGGTGGTAGGTCAATTGGGAGTAATTGGGTGGTACAGGCTTATGGGCTGAAAGGCCCTATTACCCAGCTGCCTGTCATTAAAACAACAGAATAAGCACGTCTACAAAATATTGTGGAAACCTGACAGAAGTCTTATGGAAGAAAAACATTAATTTTTTTTTTCCATTTGTGCGAGATTCTAAAAGCAAGGGATGTTTATGAATCAAAATTATTAATAATTCAGGTAAAATTAGCCAAACAGTGACACACATTATCACACAGGAGTAGTTGAGGTTAATACTAATAGTGCAATTAACAATCTATAACAAGAGAGAACAAGTATTAAAAGAGAATACTAAATTTAACTAATTGGTGAGCAGGTTTGTCAGGTGCATAAACATTAGCACAGTAGGGTTGAATGTTCTTCTTCTGTGTTGAAAGTTCTCTGAAGTTCCTTCATGTCCTTGATACAACTAAATGTTATTTGAGCTGACTTATTTTACTGCCACTGAAGAAGAATAAACAAGTATCATAAACTGTCAGCCTGACCAATACTAATTGCCTTCAAAAGTGATGTAGGCATTCAGTGGTAATCTTGTCACTCATTCAGAGATCATAAATTAGATTGCAGTTCACCCTGAATACCACAGGCACACCATCATTTAAAAGACATCTGGTCAGAACTTAAGGTGCAAGTCACATAATAAATAGGGGCAGGAGGTGCTCAAAATTCAACAACTATAGCCCATTCTGCCATTGAATCTTGTCCTCAAAAGCACACTCCCTTTCCATTCCACTTATAGTTCAAATATCCAGTAACTCTGAAGGACTTCATATTCAAAGGCCTCCGGAGTAGAAAATTCTCAGGAGTCACAACACTCAGATAAGAAACCTTCTCATCTCTTTATTAAATGGGCCACCATGTATTCTGAAATTATTTGCCCAGTTCTAGAGTCCCCCACTGGGGGAAATCTCAGCATCCACCCTGTCAAGCCCATTGAATTGTTTGTTCCAGTCTAGATTATTTCTCATTCTAATAAACTCCAATGAGTCTATGGGCCAAACCTGCTCAACTTCTCTCCATACATCAGTCCCCCTCATGTCAACCTAGTAATCCTCTGCACAGCCTTAAAGAGAGTATATCCTTCTTTAAATCACCTCAGACATATCACCTGTTTCTCTGCCTGCCTCAGATGTTCCACTGATGAAATTCATGCTCATCCCATTGTTACCTCTGCAGATGAGTATTAATGCCTCTTTTTTTCCCCCGCAACCCAAAACCCCATTGACCATATTCTAACTCACATCAATTATCCACTGATCACAATCTGAATGTTAAAATTCTCAAATTCAGTTTTAAATTCTTCTACATCCTCGTCTCACCATCTTGGTCAGCTCCTTTAAAACCCTTTTAGCACTTCTGTAAGCGGTTAGCACAGCACCAGCGTTGTCTCCGCTCCATCCTCAACATCCATTGGAGCGCTTTCATCCCTAACGTCGAAGTACTCGAGATGGCAGAGGTCGACAGCATCGAGTCCACGCTGCTGAAGATCCAGCTGCGCTGGATGGGTCACGTCTCCAGAATGGAGGACCATCGCCTTCCCAAGATCGTGTTATATGGCGAGCTCTCCACTGGCCACCGTGACAGAGGTGCACCAAAGAAAAGGTACAAGGACTGCCTAAAGAAATCTCTTGGTGCCTGCCACATTGACCACCACCAGTGGGCTGATATCGCCTCAAACCGTGCATCTTGGCGCCTCACAGTTTGGCGGGCAGCAACCTCCTTTGAAGAAGACCGCAGAGCCCACCTCACTGACAAAAGGCAAAGGAGGAAAAACCCAACACCCAACCCCAACCAACCAATTTTCCCCTGCAGCCGCTGCAACCGTGTCTGCCTGTCCCGCATCGGACTTGTCAGCCATAAACGAGCCTGCAGCTGACGTGGACTTTTACCCCCTCCATAAATCTTCGTCCGCGAAGCCAAGCCAAAGATTACTGCACCAGCAACCTGGGATCGAATCAGGCACTGCCTGTAAGCAGTCTATATGTTCTCCCTATGTCTGTGTGAGCTTCTTTTGGGTGGTCTGGTTTCCTCCAACTTTCCAAAAATGTACAGGGTTATAGGATGCAGAATGTCTAAAACAAAAATCTGCTCCTTGCACAACTCTGATTTTAATCATTTCACCAAGACACTCTGAAATTATTGTCTTAAAGCATCACAGCCTAGAAATTACACCAATCTAAAATTGGAATGCGATTGCTGCAGTGGAACAACGCCAGATTTGGCTGTAATGTGCAATTCTTTTACTTGAAAATGTTGCATTGGGTTTCTTCCATTGTCAGGCACTGGCAGAGCAGAAGAGAACATAAAACCAAGTTGGGATTGGGGACAACATATTTTCTAAACAGATGTAATGTTGTGGAAGGTGAAAGATAGAAGAAGGAATACAGGGTTAGAGGTAAAGAGGTAGGAGGGGAAGAATGAGGGGGACCCAGTGCTATGTGATTCAATTTCTTTCCCTTCATTATCTCTTAAATCCTCGTATTCCTCCGATTCTGGCTGCTAATCATAGTCACCTAAAAAAAAATGCTGCAATAAGCACCTAAGTTCAAAGAAAATTGGAGAAAGGCATTAACTCTTTCATCAGTCATAAGCTGAGTTTATATAGGCAAAAAACCAATGGGGACCACCTCTGAAGAGGCAGCCCAAATTTGCAAATACCGGTACAAAAATGTGCAATACAAGTCCTGCAAGGAAAGTGAAGTCTTATGCGGTGGGTGCAATGGAATGTCTCGCATTTTGTTAAACAAAGTCTCCTTCTTTACATTTCCATTAATTTTAAATTTAGACATACAGCACAGTAGCAGGCCTTTTCGGCCCAAGAGATTGTGCTGCCCCATTACACCCAAGTGACTGATAAACCTAGTCTATTTTGAAATGTGGGGGAAACCGGAGCCCCTGGGGAAAACCCATGCAGACACGGGGAGAATATACAAATTCTTTACATTCTTTGCAAATCTAAATAGGTCATATGCATTAAATGGTCGGCTATTGAGATGTGCAGAGCAACAAAGGGATTTAGGAGTGATGGTAAATAGTACCCTCAAGGCTGATACTCAGGTAGATGGTGTGGTGAAGAAGGCATTTGGAATGTTGGCCTTCAAAAATCGGAGTATTGAATTCAAGAGTAGGGAGGTTATGATGAAATTGTACAAGGCATTGGTGAGGCCAAATTTGGAGTACTCTGTACAGTTTTGGTCACCAAATTATAGGAAAGATATAAACAAAATAGAGAGAGTGCAGAGAAGGTTCACGAGAATGTTGACAGGATTTCAGGGTCTGAGTTACAGGGAAAGGTTGTGCAGACTGGGGCTTTTTTCTCTGGAGCGTAGAAGATTGAGAGGGGACTTGATCGAGGTGTTTAAGATTTTAAAAGGGACAGACAGAGTAAACGTGGATAGGCTTTTTCAATTAAGAGTGGGGGAGATTCAAACTAGAGGGCATGGTTTAAGATTGAAGGGGGAAAATTATAAGGGGAACATGAGGGGAAATTTCTTTACGCAAAGGGTGGTAGGGATGTGGAATGAGCTTCCGGCAGACATGGTCGAGGCGGGATCATTGGTTACATTTAAGGAAAGACGAGATAGTTACATGGATAAAAGAGGACTGGAGGGGTATGGACCGGGTGCTGGTCAGTGGGACTAGGAGGGTGGGGATTTGTTATGGCATGGACTAGTAGGGGCGAACTGGCCTGTTCTGTGCTGTAAGTGGTTATATGGTTATATGGTTTAACATAGGATTGCAAACTTTAAGATGATAAATCAAAGTAAATTTTATCTAAGTTCTATGAAAATACTTTTCTGTATCAAAGACATTGTTACGAATTTCTTAATCATCTACTTGGCAAGAGTTATTTAGTTTGGTGTGTGTCTGGAGACAATTTAATATTTCATTGTTGTTTTACAGTACAATATAACCATAGTTCGGCCCTACTAGTCCATGCCGTAACAAATCCCCACCCTCCTAGTCCCACTGACCAGCACCCGGTCCATACCCCTCCAGTCCTCTCCTATCCATGTAACGATCCAGTCTTTCCTTAAATATAACCAATGATCCCGCCTCGACCACGTCTGCCGGAAGCTAATTCCACACCACCCTCTGCGTAAAGAAATTTCCCCTCATGTTCCCCTTATAATTTTTCCCCTTCAATCTTAAACCATGTCCTCTAGTTTGAAACTCTCCCTTTCTTAATTGAAAAAGCCTATCCACATTTACTCTGTCTGTCCCTTTTAAAATCTTAAACACCTCTATCAAGTCCCCTCTCAATCTTCTACACTCCAAAGAAAAAAGCCCCAGTCTGCATAACCTTTCCCTGTAACTCAGACCCTGAAATCCTGTCAACATTCTCGTGAACCTTCTCTGCACTCTCTCTATTTTGTTTATATCTTTCCTATAATTTGGTGACCAAAATTGTACACAGTACTCCAAATCTGGCCTCACCAATGCCTTGTACAATTTCATCATAACCTCCCTACTCTTGAATTTAATACTCCGATTTATGAAGGCCAACATTCCAAATGACTTCTTCACCACACCATCTACCTGAGTATCAGCCTTGAGGGTACTATTTACCATAACTCCTAAATCCCTTTGTTGCTCTGCATTCCTCAATTGTCTACCATTCAATGTATATGACCTATTTAAATTTGCCTTTCCAAAATGTAGCACCTCACATTTATCTGTAATAAATTCCATCAGCCATTTCTCAGCCCACACCTCCAGCCTTCCTAAATCATCTTTTAATCTACGGTAATCTACCTCACAGTCCACAACACCACCAATCTTTGTGTCATCCGCAAACTTGCTTATCCAATTCTCCACCCCAACATCCAAATCGTTAATATATATAACAAATAATAGTGGACCCAGGACCGAACCCTGAGCAACTCCACTAGTCACCGGCCTCCAATTGGACAAACAATTTTCTACCACTACTCTCTGGCACCTCCCATCCAACCACTGCTGAATCCATTTCACTACCTCTTTATTTATACCTAATGCCTCCACCTCTTTTCCTAACCTCCTGTGGGGAACTTTGTCAAAAGCTTTACTAAAGTCCAAATAGACAACATCCACAGCTTTCCCTTCATCAACCATTTTTGTAACCCCCTCGAAAAACTCAATCAGGTTTGTCAAGCATGATCTACCTCTGACAAAACCATGCTGATTACTCCCTATCAATCCCTGTACCTCCAAAAATTTGTAAATAGCATCCCTCAGAACACTTTCCATCAACTTGCCCACCACAGACGCCAGACTTACAGGCCTATAATTCCCAGGTTTGCATTTGGACCCTTTCTTAAACAGAGGAACCACATGCGCCACCCTCCAATCCTTTGGCACCACCCCCGTGGCCAGTGACATCCTAAATATCTCTGTTAATGGCCCCACTAACTGTCCACTAGCCTCCCTGAGTGTCCTAGGGAATATTTTGTCCGGTCCGGGAGATTTATCCACCTTTATCTTTTTTAACACAGCCATCACTACCTCCTCGGTTATCCTTATATGCTTCATGACCTCCCCACTATTTTTCTTTACTTCAACTGGTTCAACATTTTTTTTCCCTAGTGAATACCGAGGCAAAGAAATCATTCAAAATTTCCCCCATTTCCTCAGACTTCTCACTCAGCCTACCCTCGCTATCTACAAGGGGTCCAATTTTATCTCTCACTAATCTTTTACTTTTAATGTACTTGTAGAAACCCTTTGGATTTATTTTTACTCTGTCAGCCAAAGCCTCTTCATGCCTTTTTTTGGCCTTTCTAATTTCTTTCTTAAGATTCCTTCTACACTCCTTGTAGTCCTCCTTCAACTTCTCAGCTCCTTGCCCTTTATACCTCTCTTTTTCTCCTAACCAAATTTCCAATATTCCTCGAAAACCAAGCCTCCCTATGACTTCCAGCCTTTCCTTTGATCCACACTGGGACATAACTACTCTGTACCCTTAAAATTTCTTTTTTGAATATCCTCCATTTTTCATGAACATCCTTACCTGAAAATATCCTGTCCCACTGAATACTCCCCAAATCCCTTCTTATTCCTTCGAAATTTGCTCTTAACCAACTTCCCTCTTTGATGAAAAGTAGTTGGGAAAAAATAAGAGAGCTGTTTGATATCTACAACCCAACTGGAACTCACCTGAATTTTTGTCTGGAAGCCTGTTGATTCTCCATACAATAGATTTAAAGGCATTTTCATACTTGGCACTTCCCAATGTTACTCTCATTACAGGTTCAGAACTAGAAACACTCGCACTACCGAAGCTGGCACTCCGGTTTACTCTGGCTTTCAGAGACTTCTCTCGCAAGACCCCTTCTCGCCGAAAGTTCTTCACCCAGTTCATTGGCACAGGATACCGAATCATCACATTTTCACAGGGCATCACTGCAAATTGGTCCTGATTGGGCACAAATCCTGATGACATCACCAACCAAGATTGAAGTTCCACTTCAGCTCCCTTAACAGTAGCCAAGGTTTTAAGAGAGAAAGGAAGACTCTTCTCACTAAAGGTAGTCCTGAAACGCATCAACTCAAATTTATGACCATCCAATGGTAAAAATTTAATTAATCTAGTATTATTGAATTCATCAATATCAACACATTTGTGGAACTGACAGTCACTTATTTTAATCCACTTGGTTGTGGTTGTAGGAATAATATCATGCCTTGACACAACTTCATTTCCCTCCATTTGAATGTCATTGAGGCCTATTTTGCTTTCTGGCATCCCAGAAACAAAAGCCAGAATACTGACATGCGTGACAACACAGTGTTGGACAAGTCTGTTGTCTCCTTTAGCCACAAGACCTCTAAATTCATCTCGTACTTCCACTGTTATTTCTTCTTCAAAATAACTGGCGGAATTTTCCCGAGCACTTGGCAGTTTCATTAGTGTATCTTGAATTGCAGTTACAAAGTTTTCATAATCTTCATAACTAGTGGTGCCTAACTTGATTACCTGCACCCTTACAGGTGTTTGAACAACTGATGGCAAGGGATGGTATTTGCGCTTTTCTCGATATAATACTTGATCAATTCTTATAGTGTGTATTTTCCCATTTTCATCAAAGTTCTGAAGTTTGAGCTCAGACAGTTCATGGAAGGGCAGGAGCTGAATCTCCCTGAAAGGCTTTTGAAGACCCTTTTCATAGAAGAGCTGTAAACGTGCATTATCTAGCATTTTCACATATATAGGCCCCCAGTGTCTTGATGACATTATATTCTTTTTCTCAGGTATTCTCAGCATCATTGTCCATCCATCCTTAGGTGGAAGATGGAAAAGGTTTAATGCACCGTTTTCTCTGTCTGAAGAATGTAAAGAGTCATCAGGTATAGTAGGGCTGTGAGCTTGATCTGGATCCATAATCTTGATTTGTTTGAGATGAGAGAGCACTTCATTTTGAAGGCTGCAATTCAATGAGTCATCAGTAAATGTGGGATTTAAAGACTTATTGAATATAATGGAATTTCTTTGACCATTGATGTGAGATTTAGGAATTGGGAAGTCTGGAGAATGGCCAAATGACACAATAGAATCTGCTTGACTATTGATTTTCACATCAGGAAATGAAGAAACAGGATCTGATGAATTCATAAAAACAAAATCCCTTTGATTATCCATTTCTGCAGGTGGAAATTGAAAGGCTTGATCTGGAGAATTTGCAAAAACAGCAGAATTTTGTTGAACATTGGTTTTTACATCAGTTAATGAGGGAATAAGATCCTTGGCATTGGTGAATATAGTAGACTCCCTTTGATTATTGACATTTAAATCAGCAGATGAGACAACTGGATTTGGTGAATTTATGAAAACTGAGTCATCTTGATCACTTATATTTACAGCAGGAATTGAAGACAGCAAATCTGATGAATTTCTGAATGCACCTAAGTGCCTTTGATCACTTTGATTTCTGTTGGGTGACACTGTAGAATCCCTTTGCCAACTGACGAGCACATCATTAAATGTAGAGTCAAGTTCATTTAGCTGTTGACAGATTTGAGAATTGTTTGGCAATGAATTCATGATAACAGGACTTGCATTCCTCTCAAAGAATGCTTGAAATGGATTGATTGATGATGGCTGGACATCTCGCAGAGCTTCATCCAAAAAAGGGTTGGTAGTACGTGTGGGTAAACGAGGATTTAGAGCAGGTTTAATTGGTGACAACACATCATTCTTCTCTTCGGCTCGAAAATCCAACAGATTATTTGTTGATGCTGTCTTTTCTGTTTCACTTTCAGGGCCAGGGAATGCCTTGGGGTTTTTTTGATGCATCGTACTTGAAGAATTTCTCTGTTTTGAAAGAGTTGCTTGCATTGGTTCCGGGTCATCATCAAATGTGACCCATGTTGAAAAGCGTGCAGTTGACATTCTGCATTCATTCGTTTGCATGTTATCTGGCCGTCTGTTCATTGATCCATTGTGATCATTATAAAAGGAAGAAGTATCTGAAGAGAAAAAAAAAGCATATGTTAAAAACAAAATTGAATACTAAATTATACAAATTAAAAAAATAAAGACTAGAAATGAACCATGTGTTACTGGCGGAGTATGTTTGAACATAAATCTGCTTATAGTAATTAGTTGGTAAACAAGGGTTAGAACTCTGCCTTGTACATATAAATGGAATTTCCCTGCCAGATTCTTCTTATTGTTACTTCAGTGGAAGCCTGATAGAAGCTTTGTTGATCTTTGTTGAGTTAAACAGCAAAGAATCCTCATCCTGGCCCAATATAATTCGTGCCAATGTTTATACACAGAACAGCAAATGAATCCATGTGTAGGGAAGGGTTGGCAGGATTATGGCAAAACAAAAATTATTCTGGCACAGTTCTTATAGTCTGTGAAGGGGAACAGTGATCAAGGTGCTCCAAAAGAATTTTTAATTGTGGCATTTGCAAATCCATTTAATTCAGAGAAACTCTTGTCAAAATGGTTTCAAGCATTTGGGACGGTGCAAATGAAAATGTCAAAATACAAAAACTTATTTGATGCAAATTATAATATGCAGACAATAATAATAGAAATATAGCCGAAAGGGTGGGAAATTACAATAAAAATCAGGGAGGATCCCTCCCACTTGGGATGCAGCGACTTCCAGCTACTCCTGTGGGGAAAAGATGGAGAAGTATCAGATGCAGAGCTACCGTGCTGAGGAACAGCTTCTTCTCGTGAGCAGTGAAACTGCTAAAGCAACTCTGTGACTTAACTCTTTTTGAAAGAATATTTATTTAATATGTGTGCACATGTACTGTGTATATGTATCATTTTTCTGTAGGTGTGTTACGTCTGTACACGCATTTTGTACAGTTCTGCACGGTAGACAGGAGGACACAGTTTCGGCAGGTTGTGTACTGGTGCAATCAGATGTCAAATAAACCTGAATTCGATTTCATTTTGCTAATGTGGACTCTGGGAACAGGTGGGATGATGAAATCCATGGTGGGAACTATTGGCCAAGATATTAATCATATATATTGTCATACCAATTTTATAAATAGATTTCCTTGAGATGCAGACATAAAAATCTTAGTCATTAATTATTTTTCATATTTTTATCTCCAGAACTGAATTATAGAAAAAAAAGCCAGACCAGTATTTATTAACACAATTTAAATAATGAAAAACTGCAAATGCTGGGAATCTGAAATAAAAACAAAAAATGCTAGAAATATACAAGAGATAAGGCAGCATCTACAGAGAACGAAAGAAAACTTTTTTAGGTCGACGAGGAACAAGGAAAAGTATTTATATTTTTAAGTTGGAAAAATGTGAGGGGTGTGGAGAACAAAGGGATCGTCTCCAGGGGTCCACGACTTATTGTGCAAGTCCTACCCAGGTTTGACTTTCCAAATTGTATCACATCACATTTACCCGAGTAAATTCCATCTATCATTCCTTAGCCTATTTCACTAGTTAGTCTCGATCCGGTTGGAAACTTGGCAATCTTCCTCACTGTCCATTGTATCTTTGTATCATCCATAAACTAACTAACCATGCTAACTACATTCTCATCTAAACCATTAATATAAATGACAAACAACCTTGGACCCAGCAGAGACATCTGCAGCACACTACTGATCACAGGCCTCCAGTCAGAAAAACAACCCTCCACTACCACACTCTGACTCCTTACACTAAGCCAATTTTAAATGAAAAGTTTTGACCTGAATCATTTACGATTCTGTTTTGAATTACTCAAGTTCCTCCAGCAGAAAGTTTAAGTCCAATTTACCAGTTCACCTGAGATCTCAAGAGATGCAAACCTTCCAGAGCAGCCCACCATACCCTATTTTGTCAAAAGCCTTGGTAAAGACCATATAGAGAGGATCCACCACCTTGTCCTCGATAATCCTCTTGGCTGGCGCTGTCAAGGTGTTGCACTAACCACTATGCCGCCCCATACCCCATTTGCCAGACATCCCTTTCCCTGAAGACTGCCTCTCCCCATCAACATTTGCAAGTTACTGTCTAATGCCTTTGAAGTTGGGCCTTGCTCCAATTTAATGTGTTAATCAGCCTGAGGCTTCTCCGTGATTATTTTAAAACTAATGGTTACTGGTCCCAAAGGGCTCCCTTACAAATAGTTCAGTCACTTGCTCTGTCGAGTTCCCAAATAGGGGGACCAGCATATGTCCTCTTCAGTAAGGTGCTTTGATAGATTGTTTAAAATTAAGAAATCGAAGCCATCTCCCTTTGGAAGTCCCAATCAATAGAAGGGAAGTTAAAATCATCCACTATTAATAGTAAATTACTATTACGTTTACGATCCGCGCAACAGACAATGAACCAGGCAATGTTTAATTTTAAAACTGTAGCGTGTATGCTACTGCAAAGTGTGGAAAGAATGACACGCATCAAAGACTGATTTATTGCATTGGCAGCTCCTCTTCTATGCTCTCCCCACTGCTGACGACAGGAGAGATATCATGGCAGCCCTGGTTCGGATTGGTTGGCATTCCCACTGTTGCTCGTTGGTTTCCGCCGTGCAGATTGTCACCTGGGATAAAGGGTGTTGGCCCCCACAGGGTCTGTGCGGTCACTATGTTCGTCAGCCACCTTGGTACTGGGTCGCATCACAGTTAGCGGGACGCTACTCGACCCCCCTCCCAGAACTGGTGTTTGGAGCACTGTTCGCCGATTTCGGTGGCCTACCTCAGCGTTGCGGGGGCTGAGTGGAGACTGGTTGGCTAATGTCCAGATGTGCTGGCTTGAGGCAGTCGATGGTGGAAGTCTATTCCTTACCGCTGACATCTCGTTGTGTCTGACTACTTTATACGGTCCCTCATACAGCCACTGTCGAGGTGTACCACCTCTGAACGAAAATGTATTCAGAGATCTCTAAATTTCTGGGGCCATAGGACTTGGCCTGTCCACAGGCTGAGGCTGTGGAGGACCGAGAGTCAATGAGAACAGCAGGTTCTCTGGACCCTTTGCGGCAGCCAAGGACTCCCCTGGTATCACCATTGGCATACTGTACACAATCTCGGCTGCTGAAGCGTTGAAATCTTCTTTCGGTGTGGCGCGGAGCTGCAGCTAGACTCAGGGTAGTTTGTCTGCCCAGTTCGGCCCCTTGAGTCAAATGCTCGGGCCATGACAGCCTAAAGGTGCAGGTTAATAGCTTCTTGAGGGCATCGTATTTGCCTTGCTGCTCAAGTGAACTCACCACGTAGAATTAACATGTGTTGTCAGCAGTGATCTGTTGGAGGTGGAAGTGGATGCGACACCCAGAATGTTGACAGCTTCAATGAAACCACATAAAGAGCTGCTTGCTCCATCATCTTCGGGCCACCAAGTAGCGTGCGCACTTCCGCGAAGTATGGAAAGAATGGCACACACCCAAGACTGATTTATTGCAGTGGCAGCTTTGCTTATATTCTCTCCCTGCTGCTGACCTCAGGAGTGACATCAAAGCAATGTCAGCCTCTGATTGGTTGGCATTCTATCTGAGAACCAATGTACTGCAAATAAGGTTGTCACACTCTACTGAATGTGTCATGTTTCCTCTGTAGGTTATATGTGATTTTCTCCAGGGGAATGCAACTCTGCATTTCCATATTCCATCGTGTGGTATTTAGCTGGCAGTCGGACTTCCATGCAACTGCTATACACTTCCTGGCTACCACCAAAGCGACTTTCACAAACAAAATTGGGAATTTAGTCAGTCTAAATTGCACTCCTCCAATATCCCCAAAGAGGAACAGCTCTGGATTCTGTGGAAAATCCACTCTTGTAATTTTTTTTTAAGAATATCCCCTAGGTCTTCCCAAAAAGGTCTTACCTTTGAGCACAGCCAGGTAGAGTAGTTGAAAATTTCCACCTCCACACTACATCTAAAAGACTTTTCTGAAATCTCTAACTTTGATCTGTGTAATTTTTGAGGGGTAAGATACAACTGGTGCAGGAAGTTATACTGTACCATCCTGTATCTGGCATTGACAACCCCTGTAACACTGTCCAGGCACAGGTCCTGCCACCATTCTTCATTAATTGTTGTACCCAAGTCCAACTCCCATCTCTCCCTCAACCTTTGTAGGCCCTATTTCGGACCATCACTTTGGAATATGTAATACACGCAAGGGCAAAATATTTAACTACAATCTACAACATTAAATAATACCTTCACTATTGTTATATAATACAGATAAATAACATTGTTTTAGAAGCATATACAACTAACAAGTTTCATTTTGCTGCAAAACAATGCATACTTAACATCTGGAAAGGCAATCAGCAATAACATTATCTTTGGCTTTAATGCAAGTTATCATTAAATTATATTTTTTCAGAAATAAACTCCAGTTTAATAATCTTCTACTTTTGTTTTTCATCTTATTTAAGAACACTAGGGGATTATGGTGTGTACACACAATAATTGGTCCCTGAGCAGGCAGATATAAACATTGAAGCCAGTACAAGGGACAATAGTTCTTTCTCTCTGGTAGAACAATTTTTTCAATGTTCATTGATTTCTTGGAAAAGTAAGCCACCGGATGATCAATACCATCACAATCATTCTTTTGGAATAATATTGCTCTCGCGGCCTTTTCATTCACAACTAATCAACTTCATTAAATAGAATTATTTCATATGGTCCTGAAAATCTAGCCTGTAGTGGATTAGAGTTTATTGGGAAAAGAATTAACACTTTATCTCCCTTCTTTAAATTCCTCACCTTTTCTTTCTTATCATACCAGGTTTTCATCTTTCCTTGAGCTACCTTCAAATTCTCTTGAGCCAATTCCCAGGTTTTCTCCAACCAGTCTTTGAACTTACAAATATAATTCAATAAATTTAACTGCACATCCTCATTAACCCATTGATCTTTCAAAATTAAAAGGTTCTCTAACTTGATGTCCAAACACCAGCTCAAAAGGACTGAAGCCTAAGGATTGCTGTACAGACTCTCTTAATGCAAGCAGAAGCAAATGGATACCCTGATCCAAATCTTCCTCATTATCACACCAATAGGTTCTCATCATGCTGTTGAGTGTTGAATGAAATCTCTCCAAGACTCTTTGAGTTTCAGGATGATGTGCAGATGATGTAATTTGTTTAACTTACAATTTATTAATAATTTGTTGGAAAGGTCCTGACATAAAATTACTTCCTTGATCTGATTGAATTTCATTAAGCAATCCCACCAATGTAAAGAATTTAACCAAAGCTTTGGTTATAGATTTAGCTTTTATGTTCCTAAGTGGAATAGCTTCTGGAAACCTGGAAGCTTCACACATAACAGTTCACAAGTACTGATTTCCAGCTTTAGTCTTGGGCAACGGATCAACACAATCCACAATAACTCTAGAAAAGGGTTCTCCACAAACAGGCATAGGTTGTAATGGTGTCTTTGGCGGCCCCCGATTAGGTTTACCCACAACCTGACAAATGTGACACAACCTGCAAAAACTCAAAATGTCCCTGCTTAAATCAGGCTAATAAAAGTGTCTTGTTATTTTATCTAGTCTTCTTTTCTCCAAAATGATCACACAAAGGTGTGCTATAAGCCAAGTTTAACATTTCATTCCTACAAGCTTTAGGAACTACAACCTGATGAATAACACCCCATTCCTCATAAGTAGGTATATCCTTTGGTCTCCACTTTCTCATAAAGCATGCAATATTTAAAATAATATCCAACTAGCACTTTCTCAATTTCCTCCTCAGATACAACCTTATTTTTCATATCAGCAAGATAAGTATCTGTTTTCCTATCAATTCCTTTCATGATGGAGAAAAATCCTTACTTTCAGGTTCAACATCAATATCTTGGTCTACAAGAAAAGTTTCTGAAAAATCCATACAATCTAAAAACTGTTCTGCCTTATCAATAATTTTATCTTCCTTATCAAGTTTCTTTTGCCATTACCAGAGTCACTGCACAGGCTGGATAGAATTCAAAATTTGTCTTTATCTCATCAATAACTGGCTTCTCTGTCAATTTCACCACAGGACCCACTTGATCTTCAGCCAAAAATCAATGAAATTCTATCTATTGGCAAACTCTATTGAATCCTGATAGTAAACATCCCATTAATTATTTCAGACTTCAACAATATCCTATGCAAAGATACCAGCCCCGTTTCACCTCCCAAACCTCAAATTAAATTTATTTCACTCGTGGCAGTCTCATTACCAAACTCCAAAACGCTGTTCAACACAAGTGACTGGGCTGCCCCAGTATCTCAAAGTATGTTCACTGGCACTTGTGGTGCCCCTTCCTTTACTTAAACCAAACCCTTTGACACAAAATATTTAAATTCATCCTTAATGTTGCCAGCAGATCTGAAACTTTCTTTGTTTCCAGGTCAGTCATCTTTCTGAATACAGGCATACGGCGCTGCCTCTTTTTTTCTTCAGCTTATAACAATTTGCCATCACATGACCAGGTTTTCTATAACAATGACAAAGGGTACCTGAAGGTTTTTTTCTCTTTCTGCTTCCATTCATCTTTAATTTTCACATTATTTCTTGATTTATTTTCAAATTTACTGGGATAATCCACATTAACCTTTTGAAAAGTTTTATTGGGTATAAACTTAACCATGTGGATCAGAGCATACTCATGGGATATCTTAGCAGATTCTTGCCAAGTTCCTACCCCTATTTCATCTAAGTAAGATTTTATATCATTAGGAACACATCTTTTGATTTCTTCAACTAACATCAGTTCTCTTAATTTGTTGTAATCATTCTTTATTTCTTTTGATGTGCACCATCGGTCAAAGCACGCTGCTTTTTCATGGGCAAAATCCATACAAGAATGATTCATTGATCTCCTCAAAGTCCTTGATTTTTGTCTGAAAGCTTCAGGAACCAATTTGTAAGTGTTGCCTTTGAAGAAATGCTTATCCACACAAGCTGTGGCAATAACACTCCTGGTCCTTTTGTCGGCTAGACTCGATCTGGGCGGCCTCCACAAAACTTCTGAGACTCTTGCACCGATCCCTCCAAGTGTCCTTCACTGTTGGTCACAATAAAAATAGAACACTTTACTTCCGTAAAGTCCCTGCTGGCACAGGTCAATCCACCGAAAAGGCCCAGTTATTCACAGAGTATGTTTTGCTCAGAATTCTTCAAAAATGGCTGGCTACCAGAGCTGCTTCAAAAAGCTGCTTTCTCTTCAGCCGTCAGAATGGCTCTCCCTTGCAAAATCACAATGTCTTTACAAATGTATCGAATTCTGGAACAGTCTGTGGCAAGCCTTCCCTCAGTTCTTCCAAACTGTAGAATTGTCGCTGAGCTGTGACTCAGGTTGCGATGGTGCTTTTGTGAAATGTTAAAACGTTAACTGTGACCCTTCAGTCCCTCCTGTTGATACTATCCTTTAAAGTGATAATCCCATTTTACTAAAATGGGAGCTCGTAATACTTTCAGCTATTTGTGATCTCTGTGAAGATTGCTCCTCCAATTCTCACTGATTGTTTGGTGGAGGGGGATGGGGAGGTCTATAAAATAACCCCATGAAAGCAATCATTTCCTTCTTGTGTCTAATTTCCAACCACATAGCCTCACTGCACAATCCTCCTAGAACATCCTCCCTAATCAAAAGTAAAACTCCACTCCTCTCTTACCTACAACTCCATTACATCTGTACCCTGAAATAGTAAGCTGCCAGTGTTGCCCCCCTCTCAGTCAGTCGTCAGTCATGCTTGTGTGGTGGCTATAGCATCCCAAACTCGTGTTCTAATCAGTGAACTACATGGTCATTGAAATGAGGAAAACAATTGCAATCAGCATAAATTTTACTATTATTTCCAAAACAATGAAACTAAATACAATAAAACCCCTGGTATCATGGCACCTTTGGGATTGGGAGATGCCAGCGAAGTGAATTTTCTGGTTGCTTAAGACTACGTGCTGTGTGAATGGAGAACTATTGGCAATTTTAAACTTCCGAATATTTTACTCATTTATTTTCCGTGATTTTTGTTTTGGCTGGTTGCTTGAGATTGCCGGTTGCTTAAATTCCAGATAACAGAGATTTTGCTGTAATTGACATTGTGCACAAGAGTATTTTTGGCCAGCTCAAACTTTCTTGCTACAGTTCCAATACGTTCATAATTCCAGTGTGACAAAAATCAAACCAATTGCTCCAGGCAATCTAAATATAAATTGGAAAATCTATATTTCTGGACTTCTGACCCTGGTATGAATGAGTGAGTGTCTTTTTCAGGCATGGCTTTCTCATTTGAATCAGTGTCAGTGTTTAGGTGCAATATTCTGTAAGTACCTTCTCACTGAACAGGGAAAAAAATACAAGGGTGTGTTCACATTGGCCACGTTTAGGCTAGATTTTAATCTCATTGCTGCACAAACCTCTATTTGCCATTATTCTCGATTTCATTGGACATTAATAAAATTATCATATGTTATAATTTCATTTTATTAAAACCCTGGTAACGATTACAGCCAGAACAAATAGTCAGTTTACTTTCTATTGAAGAAAGGTGTACACTGCTTGGTCACTTACCGTTTATCAAATTACTCAGCTATCACCTCCCACTGAAAGTCATCTTGTAACTTGATAAAGCACTTTTGCACAATTCAATCAGTGCACATTAATAATATTGGTACTGCTGTGTTTTCCCCTTCACAAATGAGAAACATGACATCTATTATAAAGGATTTGACAGATCAGCTGAATTTGTTCATATTGCCAAATCATTAAAGTGGGCTACAGAAACAAATAAAAATCTTAGTTCGCATTTAAAAAAAAGTTCATTATTAGACAATTATTAACTTTTTTGGGGGAAAGATAGCAATCATCTATGAAAACTGTATATTGCATTTACAGAGTGGAAAATGCTGACTTTAAACTTGCAAACTTGTGCCATTTACTGGTCCACTCTCTTTTCAATTGATTTATTTATCCATTAGGCCTTGTATCAATTTTTACATACAGTAAAATAATACAAAGGTTTTGTTTCAACAGGGCTTTGCATTTTCATCTTTGGCCTTTGGCCAGATATTTTTCCTGTTGAACAATTCCCTCTAAAAAAAATCGTTACAACCTTCCTTCTTCTCTTCTATCTTTCTTTAATACCACTAGTCACTTAAAAGACAGTAAGAATGGCCACTTGCATAAAATAATCAGAGCAAAATTTGAAAAGCAAATGTTTTTTTAATACAAGGATCATTTATCTTCTTAAAGATAACGCATGGAATTGTAAATTTTTCACCCCGAAAAGATTGCTCTGTGATTTACATGGGAAAGAAACACGTTTTAATAAATTTAAACATGGGTGGCTTATTATCTTGAACTGACACAAAGAATATTGTAATTTTTAAAATCTTTTCATCAACCAAACCTTTTAAACAGAAAGGCTCTTATTGTGGTAAGATAACTGGATGCTAAACATTAATTACTTTAAGTTAACACTCTGATCTAAGCAAGTAGCTTGGGACTGAAATGTATTTTTTCATTTTTGATTCCAAATCTCAGCATACCTCATACCTCATACTTTATTCCCATTTGCAGGTAGAACAATTTCATTCCAAAACTACAACAATGTACCATAACATATTTGAGAATGTAATATTTACTAGAACATCAACACGAATTGTTTTCTTGTAATAAATGCAGTGTGACTGACTGGTCAACTTTATACCAACTAATATCTCTGTTCCATTTTCTAATGATTGCAAAGCACATCATTTTGCTTTGTGGAAGAACAACTTCTGCAGGCAGACACCAGATACACTGCATTATACACATCAGTTCAATAGGAAACATACTTAACATAACTTAACAATTTACAGCACGGAAACAGGCCATTAGGTCCTTCTAGTCCGCACCGAACCAAACACCCCTCTCTAGTCCCACCTCCCTGCACAATGCCCATAACCCTCCATCTTCTTCTCATCCATATACCTGTCCAGCTTTTTCTTAAATAATACAATTGACTCCGCCGCCACTATTTCTCCCGGAAGCTCATTCCACACGTCTACCACTCTCTGAGTAAAGAAGTTCCCCCTCATGTTACCTCTAAGCCTCTGCCCTTTAATTCTTAACTCATGTCCTCTTGTTTTAATCTTTCCTCCTCTTAACGGAAATAGTCTATCCACATCCACTCTGTCTATCCCTTTCATAATCTTAACTACTTCTATCAAATCCCCTCTCAACCTTCTACTACTTGTTTGTCATTACTGAGTAGCTCTACTTGCTGGCATCCAAGTCTACTTAACCATGTTTATTTACTTTCCATTCTAAACTGTTCAACTTCTCTGAATTTCCATCACATTAACGGTCTTCCATTCCATAAATGCTATCTGAGCTGCAGAACGTTTCCAACATTTTCTGCTTTTTGTATCAGATTTCCAACATCTACAGATACTTAATTTCTGTTTCTATTAAGAAATTGTTCCCTTTTATTGGCAGACAAACCTGAAAAGGTTATTGTCGCAGGTCTATTCCTGATAATTATTTTGGAAGGAAAAACATCTTTCGGCTTTGTGACATATAGCGAAGCCAACAGTGCAACCATCTGAAGATACTGTGGTGTCAGTCTTCTTCAGAGCAAAAGTGCTGCTCCAAAGTACGCGACATTCACAGCTAAGTTAACGAGACAGGCAGCAGAATGTTTTAATCCATTTTGATCACATCTACTTTTCTTTAAGGATGAAGGCAGTTTAATCTGCAATTAATTTAACTGTGTGGCCTTTAAGAAAGATAAAATATGCAATCAATTTAAATGCTTATATTTATATCATTATTTTAACATCATATCACTTTTTCATCATTACATTAGATCTGAGTACTTTTTTTAGTCTTTGTTATTCTCACTCAATTTAACTAGACTCATTGCATCAAAAGAGCTAAAGTTAATGAAACATACTTCTGGGTGTTTTATTTCATCTACTTTCCAGAATCAAAAGAAAAGTTTTCAGGATAATTAATAAAAGTAAAATCAGATATCTAATTTCAAAAGGAAGCCTGTGGTAGATGAATCCAAATTACTTTTCACCACCTCCACATCCAACTTGTCTGAGCATGTATGAAATATGTTATACTCTGCATTTTTTTTAGTGGGAAAAGTTGTCTATTAAAGATATTGGATACAAGTCAGAAGACAAGGCTTGGATTATTTGGAACCACTAATGATAGGAGCGGTGAAGCAAACCATGGCTTTAATGTCATAATTTTACACAGAACATCACTGAGAAACTTTTATATCATGTTCTTTTTGCAAGATTTCCTTCTATCCCATGACAGTTCAAGAAAAGTTGATGAAAGAATTGATCTTAAGAGTTGCTGTTCAGAGTGTGAGAAGTAATCAAGGCCCTTTGGTCATTAAAAATAATAGTCTTTTTTTTAAATGCTGATTTGAGTCAAGCTGTTATTAAACGTCGTAAAGAATTTAATTCAGTTAAAGCTATTTTGTGGAAGAAAGGATATAAATTTGCTTTCTGATATCCTGCTGTACTTAAAAGTTTTTTTTTTTTTTTAATTTTTTATTTTTTACTTAAAAGTTTTTTTTTATGGAAACTTTCAATCTCAGTTTTTCAGTGATGCTGCTGAAGCTCTCGCATTTGCTAATTCTCTACCGGATAATAAACAGGTGGAAAGTCAAGAAAGGTTTCTTCAACAGCCTGTTCTAGTTCCGAAGAGGAAAAATGGAAGGCCAGAGAAGGAATCTCAGCAGTTGATTGATATTGATGATCAAGTCAGTAGAGATTTGGAGGAAGTATTTCATACTTGAAATGATTTGTTTATATTATTTTTTGTTCTGGGGAGGTGTTCTTTCCAAAGTCGACGGCCACTTTGCGGCATTGGTCACTCCCGTATAATTGAGGGGGGGGGGGGGAACGGAGGGTAATACAGTATTTTTTTTGTTTGGGGTTATCTCTCTCTCTCACGTGTGGTGAGGTGGTTACTGAAACATTTTGTTATGATGGCTATTTTTAATGTTAACTGGCTTAATCGATGAAGAGAAAAAGAGTGTTGGCATATATTAAAAAATTGAAGGTTGATGTTGCTTTTCTGCAAGAGACACATTTGACTGAGAAGAAACATCAGAAATTAAAAAGAGATTGGGTTGGACAAGTTATAGTGTCTTTGTTTAATTCGAAAGCAAGAGGAGTGGCTATTTTAATTAATAAAAATTTTTCTTTTAAATTGGAATCAGTTATTGAGTCCACTGCTAGGCTTTTGATTGTTAATTGTAATTTTTTTCTGAGTGTTGGGACTTTAATGATATATAGATGAGGAATTTATGTTGGATTCTTTTCTTAATTTAAATCGGGCGTATGAAAAAAATTATGGAAGGAGGTGATTTTGATTGTTGTTTGGATCTGTTATTAGACAAATCTCCAAAATCAGTAATTAGGACTAAAATGGCTCAACAGTTGATGGCGTTTTTGAAAGATATGAATTTAGTAGATATATGGAGAAGGTTAAATCCTAAAGAGAAAGATTTTTTTGTTTTATTTATTTCAACATGATTTTTATTCCAGAATAGATTTATTTTTAGTATAAAGCTCGATTACAAGGCCAGGTATTGAAGGCTGAATATAAGAGAAGGATTTTGTAAAATAATTCTTGTTATTAATAACGTGTACTGGTTTGGAGAGAATTGATAACGTTTATCGTTGGAGATTTAATTCCTTGTTGCTGAAAAATGTAGAATTTTGTAATTTTATAAGGGATCAAATACAGCTTTTTTTGAAAATAAATTTGGATTCAGTAGATAGTAAATTTGTTTTATGAGATGCTTTAAAAGCTTATTTGAGGGGAAAAATTATTAGTTATACTGCCAAAATTAAGAAACAACATGTAGCTGAAGTAAGTAGACTGGAGGAGATAGAGGATTTACAGCGAAATTATATGAAAGCTAAGAAAGTACGTTTTGTTAATATGAAGTTAAGATAAAATTCATTACAAACTTATAAATTTGTGAAATTATTATAGAGATCCAGACAAAGGTATTATGAATGAGGGGAAAAGAGCTCATAAAGTATTAGCTTGGCAGTTAAAAACAGAACAATAAATGCTATTAGATACGATTCAATGATAACATATAAACCTCAGGAAATTAATGACGTGTTTTGAAAATTTTATGAAAAATTGTATATTTATGAAGTATTGGAAGATGAGGCTAAAATTGATCATTTTTTATCTGATTTGGATTTACTTTTTTTGAGTGATAAGGATATTAGGGATTTGGATGCTTTTTTACTGCTAAAGAAGTAATAGATGCACTTCGACCTATGCCTAGTGGGAGGTCTTCAGGGGATGATGGTTTTACTTCTGAATTTCATAAAGAATTTCAGGATTTATTAATTCCTTTATTGATGGATGTGTTGAAGCAGGTGACAGAGGTTCATTCTTTTCTGGATTATTTTTCTGAAGCAATTATGACAGTTATTTTTAAGAAAGATAGGAATCCATTGAAAGCAGGATCTTACAGATCTATTTCTTTATTAAATGTTAATTATAAAACTGTGGTGAAGGTTCTGGCTAACAGATTAGCTAAATATTTACCAGATTTAATTCACTTGGATCAGGCGGGTTTTATTTAAAAAATCGGTATTCGACAGATAATATTGTGAAGTTGATTTCTTTAATTAATGTTTCTCAGGAGAAATCTAACCTACCAATGGTTATTTCATTGGATCACCCTTTTAAACTTAATAATCAACGTTTGAAGTTATGGGATCAAAAGGGTATTAAATTGGTGCAAGATTGTTATGAAGTAAGATATTTTATTTCTTTTCAAAGAATGAAAGAGAAATATATATCTTCAGATATTCTTTTTTCTTATTATCAAATTAAATCCTTACTGTTGGATAATTTTGGACATACTTTCCGGTTACCTCGATGATCTAAGTTTGAAATTTTACTTCCTGAGGGGGGTAAGAAGGGATTTATAGCTGAGATGTATGCTTTATTACAGAATAAAATGCTTAAGCCGGATATTCATAAATCTAGATTGAAATGGGAGAAAGATTTAGCTATATGTATTTCTCAGGATAATTGGATGAATTTATGTGGGGATAGTATGACTAAAATTGTGAATGTAAGGTATCGATTGGTTCATTATAATTTTATTCATCAATTATATTTAACTCTGGAAAAATTAAGGAAATATAATTTTATTTCTTTGGATTTAGGTTTTAAATGTCATAAGGAGGTAGGTTCTTTTCTATATTCTACTTGGTTATGTGAGACGGTGAAACCCTTTTGTAATAAACTTAAGGAATTTCAAGAAGTTATTTTGAAAGTGAAATTTTTATTAGATCCTGTGCTGTTCTTATTGGGTAATATTAAAAAGATTAGTTTAGAATTGAAATTAAATAGATTTCAAATTGCTTTTTTGAGATTGGCTTTAGCTGTGGCTAGAAAATGTTTGGCAATTACTTGGAAAAATGAGATTGATTTGAGTATTTAGAGATGGCATATGGAGATAGAAACATAGAAAATAGGTGTTGGAGTAGGCCATTTGGCCCTTCAAGCCTACACCGCCATTCATTTTGATCATGGCTGATCATCCACTCAGTACCCTATTCCAGCTCTCTCTCCATACCCCCTGATCCCCCTAGTCACAAGTACTAAATCTAACTCTCTCTTAAACGAGAGATAACATATAATTTACGTAATAATTATTCCTGTTTTTGTAAAACTTGGAGCCCGTATTTGGATTATATGAGGTTGAATTATTAAATCCCCTTTCCGCACGTTTAGTGGTGTTGCTCCAAACCATGGTAATTAACTGGAGAATTTTTATGTTATGTGATCTCCTCTTTCTTTTTCTTTTTGGGGGTAGATTAGAGGTGGGTGGGGGTGATAGGGGATTAGTTTTTAAAAAAATCATGTATGTATTTTGTGCCTTTTTTATTCATTAATTGTACGTTTAACATATGCAATCATGATTCAATAAATAAAATGTTCAAAATAAAAAAGTTGATGACTACCTGCTAAACTAAGGTCATTGGAACACGGGATGGCTCTCATCTTGGCTTTGGTGTCCTCGTGTAAACACAAGGCATTTCTCTGCTTCTGGCTGTTATCTTGTAAAGAACAGTTTCCTTAAACAAGTTCCATCAACTATACAAAGTAAGAGACAAATAAAAATAAGACAAGCCAATTCATCATTTTTATGACTTAAAACCCAAAATCCAACCTATTACATTGCATGCTCAAGATCTCCATGGTACAAGGCAAGTCATCTTATTTACCTGCCAGGTCTGCTGAGAACAGAAAACTGAGAAACAATCTCACATCTAATTTTTAAAATGAACCTCAAAATTTATTATGGAATTACAGAATAATGTCATCCAAAAGGAGGCCAGTTCGTCTATCTTGGAATCACAGAAACAGGCTCTTCAGTCCATTCTATCTAAGATGACCTCATCCTGTTCATAATAATCCCAGTTTCCTGAATTATTAACTCTCTTTGTAGGAAAAATTACTCCCCACATCCTTTTTTAGCTACTTCCTTAACACATTAAACCAGTATCCTCTAGTTTTAGATACCCTTATTATGGAAAAAAAAACACGACTTAACTTCCTATATTAACTTCTATCTTGTCACCCCTTAGCTTCCTTCACAGAAAAAAAACAGACCAAGCCTGATAACACAAACACTCCAACCCAGCAAATCTTTTCTTCACTATCTCCAGTGTTACGTCACAGACCAACAGCAATAGAAATTCACAAAAACAATGTTATTTTTAAACCAATATTTTTATTCATAATTACTAATAACATCTTACTTAAATCTAAACATGAGAGGGTGTGTGAGGGTGTGAATTACTCAAACCATTTCAGTTTAGGCACAATTCTGAAAAGTAATTTCCCAAAGTTCTGTCTAAGAAATCTTATGTTGAAACTCAGACTTTTAAACTGATGCTCAGAAGTAATTTCGAAGTAGGTGAGACACGGAGTGATCAGACTGTTTAAAACGCACAGATAATATTGTGAAGTTGATTTCTTTAATTAATGTTTCTCAGGAGGAATCTAACCTACCAATGGTTATTTCGTTGGATGCAGAAAAAGCCTATGATAGAATAGAGTGGAGTTTTTTTAATTTAAAGTTTTGGAGAAATTTAAATTTGGCCCTTTTTTAATGGTTGGATTAAGGCTCTATATAGAAGTCCTACTGCTAGAGTCGTGACAAATGGATAGTTATCTTCATCTTTAATGTTGACTAGATCGACTAGGGCTAGACTTGTCAAGTGGCTTCCAGAGAAATGCTCTTTCATATGAATGATTGTCACAACTCCCCTCTTCCTTGTGTAAGAGAAATGAAACATGTGACTTCCACAATGCTTCCCAAAAAACCTGGCAAGGGTCAGACGAAATGACGATCAGAATGGTCACAATCGAAATGAAGCAATTCTCGTGCTTCCTTTTCCCAGATATGGGTGAATCAAAATAACCATTACAATGGTCACAGTGGATCACTATTTCCCCTGACAAGGAGAAACAGCAGAAGTGTCCATTTCACATAAAGTCCTTCACTTCCAAGTTCATTAAAATGGATTGCTGATCAATACTGAAATCTTGTTTCTTTAAATGTTTCAAACACATGACTTATATTCATATGACTTCTCTCTCACCATCTGCTTTTCCCTTGGATAAACACCATTTTTGTTTCTTGGTTCTTAGTTGAGAGCATCCTTTGTTTATAGTTTGGACTCAATGCTGCTAGGCAGTCTGTAAATGTTGTGAAAAACGTGTACGGTTTTCACCCTGGATCAACCCCCAAAATAACACTCGTAAAAAAAACAGGAGCTTTCAATACCAGATTCATCTCATTCTTTGTATAGTGGGACACTTGTATGCAACCATTCAAGGTAAACAAGAAAGATTGCAGATGCTAGGAAACTGAAGCAATACACAAAATGCTTGAGGAACTCAGCAGGTCAGACATTATCCATGAAAGGCAATACATAATCAATGAGGAATATTCCTTCATGAGGAATAGCAGGAAAAGGGCAGAAGCACAAATTAAAAAAAGTGGGGGGGGGAGGAGAAGCATGGGCTGGCAGGTAATATGAGAATACACATGGAAGGTGGAAAAGTTGGAAGGCACTTGGGAAGGACAGGTGGCTATGGAAGGGAGTCTGGATGAGAACATGGTCACAGAGTTTGAGAACAGCAGGGATCATAGAACACTACAACACAGAAGCAGGCCCTTCGACCCATGTGGTTTGTGCCTAACTATTTATCTCTGCATGCCAAACTGCATGAGTTTTTCAAGCTTTGTTGGGACCAAGGTAAACTGCCTCAGGATCTTCGTGATGCCACCATCATCACCCTGTACAAAAACAAAGGCGAGAAATCAGACTGCTCAAACTACAGGGGAATCACGTTGCTCTCCATTGCAGGCAAAATCTTCGCTAGGATTCTACTAAATAGAATAATACCTAGTGTCGCCGAGAATATTCTCCCAGAATCACAGTGCGGCTTTCACGCAAACAGAGGAACTACTGACATGGTCTTTGCCCTCAGACAGCTCCAAGAAAAGTGCAGAGAACAAAACAAAGGACTCTACATCACCTTTGTTGACCTCACCAAAGCCTTCGACACCGTGAGCAGGAAAGGGCTTTGGCAAATACTAGAGCGCCTTGGATGCCCCCCAAAGTTCCTCAACATGGTTATCCAACTGCACGAAAACCAACAAGGTCGGGTCAGGTACAGCAATGAGCTCTCTGAACCCTTCTCCATTAACAATGGCGTGAAGCAAGGCTGTGTTCTCGCACCAACCCTCTTTTCAATCTTCTTCAGCATGATGCTGAACCAAGCCATGAAAGACCCCAACAATGAAGACGCTGTTTACATCCGGTACCGCACGGATGGCAGTCTCTTCAATCTGAGGCGCCTGCAAGCTCACACCAAGACACAAGAGAAACTTGTGCGTGAACTACTCTTTGCAGACGATGCCGCTTTAGTTGCCCATTCAGAGCCAGCTCTTCAGCGCTTGACGTCCTGCTTTGCGGAAACTGCCAAAATGTTTGGCCTGGAAGTCAGCCTGAAGAAAACTGAAGTCCTCCATCAGCCAGCTCCCCACCATGACTACCAGCCCCCCCACATCTCCATCGGGCACACAAAACTCAAAACGGTCAACCAGTTTACCTATCTCGGCTGCACCATTTCATCAGATGCAAGGATCGACAATGAGATAGACAACAGATTCGCCAAGGCAAATAGCGCCTTTGGAAGACTACACAGAGTCTGGAAAAACAACCAACTGAAAAACCTCACAAAGATAAGCGTATACAGAGCCGTTGTCATACCCACACTCCTGTTCGGCTCCGAATCATGGGTCCTCTACCGGCACCACCTACGGCTCCTAGAACGCTTCCACCAGCGTTGTCTCCGCTCCATCCTCAACATCCATTGGAGCGCTTACACCCCTAACGTCGAAGTACTCGAGATGGCAGAGGTCGACAGCATCGAGTCCACGCTGCTGAAGATCCAGCTGCGCTGGATGGGTCACGTCTCCAGAATGGAGGACCATCGCCTTCCCAAGATCGTGTTATATGGCGAGCTCTCCACTGGCCACCGTGACAGAGGTGCACCAAAGAAAAGGTACAAGGACTGCCTAAAGAAATCTCTTGGTGCCTGCCACATTGACCACCGCCAGTGGGCTGATAACGCCTCAAACCGTGCATCTTGGCGCCTCACAGTTTGGCGGGCAGCAACCTCCTTTGAAGAAGACCGCAGAGCCCACCTCACTGACAAAAGGCAAAGGAGGAAAAACCCAACACCCAACCCCAACCAACCAATTTTCCCTTGCAACCGCTGCAATTGTGTCTGCCTGTCCCGCATCGGACTTGTCAGCCACAAACGAGCCTGCAGCTGACGTGGACTTTTTACCCCCTCCATAAATCTTCGTCCGCGAAGCCAAGCCAAAGAAAATTTATTACACCTGGTCCCATCACCCTGCGCCCAACCCATTTACATATTCAATCTTCTCTTAAATGTTGAAATCAAATCCTCATCTACCATCTCTGCTGGCAGTTCATTCCAC
Source organism: Narcine bancroftii (assembly GCF_036971445.1). NCBI lineage: Eukaryota > Metazoa > Chordata > Chondrichthyes > Torpediniformes > Narcinidae > Narcine > Narcine bancroftii. The sequence goes on along the minus strand of NC_091470.1, from coordinate 15,544,770 downwards.
ACTCTCCCCATCCTCTGACCGAAGAAGTTCCCCTGAACGTTCCCCTTGAGCATTTTACCTTTCACTCTTAACCCATGACCTCTAGCTCTTGTCTCACCCAACCTCACAGGAAAAAGCCTGTTTGCATGTACCCTCTCGATACCTCTCACAATTTTTGTATACCCAATCGTATAGGGATCATAGCAGGGAGGGATATGGGGGCTGGGAGTGAGAGAGGCTCTCATAAAACTCCTGTTGTAGGAAGAAAACTTGTTGTAGAAGAAGTCTTCTCAGTGGAGCAGTGAGGTAAAAAAGAAGCAAGGTCGAGCCAATGTTTTGTACAAGTGCAACATCATTGATTGAGGCATTGTGTACAAGATGCCAAATGCATTCTTCACTACAGCGTCTACTTACATTTTCAGGGAACAATGCAAGATTGCCCTGTTCAACAGCTTCCTGCAAAGTACCAAGTTTCAGGTCATCCAATATTTAAATAAGGTTAATCAAATATCCTCCCACTAGCACAGCCTTGAAACCACATCAAGAGAACATTTTCATTGGAAAAGGGATTTTTTAATACTGTTTCTTCTTCCCTTGTATCGTGCCTGCAGATTATTCACCTTACATTTCTTGGATAATTTGTTGAAATTCATTTGAACGTGGTTCCCTGGAAAAAGATAGTTACAAGGCAAACGACATCGAACCATCATGGACTAGAATTATTCTCCTTGTCATCAGGGAGCCATCAGCAACATTTTGATTTTTTCAGTCAGTAAAATTAAATTCAGGAAGCATTAATTCCTACATGGCTGCAACACCCCTTGAAACACATTTACATGGAGCAGGATTGAAAGTAGTTTGCTATACTCTCGGAAAGGAAAGTTCTATACAAACTCTTTGGGATGGGGGAACAATTGAGGAATAATTACAACAGTATCAAAAAGTGAAAATACCTAATTTCAAAGGTTTCTTTCTTAATATTTTCATATTACATTATCAATGTGATAATCAAAAGAAAATGGGTAAGAAGATCTTAAAATGTATTTAATTCGGGAGACTGACAGGTCTGCATTGCAAAACATAAATGAGTACGAGATTTTCAGCTGTTTCAAACAAGCTGGGAAAGGAAAATGGAGCTGAATCTGTTGCTAAGCATCACTGGCGATGCAGGCCAGCAACTCAATTCTTTCGATCGGGCTCCAGTCTCTCCAGTCTTTTAAAATTTCCAGCTGGCTAATATAGCAAAGTCATGAATACACAAGTCACTGATTCATAAAAGTACTGAAATCATTAAAATTCCTGCAATGCCCACAAACAATTATTTGTCTATTTCTCAAAACACAGAACAATTTGATTCCAAACCAAAGCAATCTGTAAGGAGGCACAAATTACTCTTTAAACAATGCTCAAACCCCCAAAAACAATTGAAACATTGGCTTCTGTTCTGCACTACTCTTATATCAAATGTACTTCTACCTCGATTCGCTAAAAACTTAAAACAGGCAAGAAACAGCTTTAAAAATTCCAAAACTCCAGGCACAGCACATTGTCTACGACAATGCATGAAGAAATTAGATCAATATAGATGTAAAATAACACCTACTTTTCTTGTGCTAACATAGGCTCTAAAATTAATTGCCTATAGAGTTACAACTTCAGATAAATCCAAAAATCTAATGTTTCCTGGATTATCCACAAATGTGTTTACAAAGAATGAACTCTTGGGTTAGAAGGTTACTTGAGCAAAGGTGATAAAGTACTTACTCAAGATTTACAATGTTCAGGTCTGTTTCTTACCAGTTTGCACTTTGGTTCTCAGCAGTTTCTTCTCCGACACTATCACTTCTCGTCATGTGATGAATGATGCACCCTGCTGCATGAAAAGGACTTGCAGCTGCCTGTCTGCCTGGGACAGGCTGGCATTTAACTGCTAAGGTCATGGTTTGGAAGACATCACAAGACACACCCACACAGGAGATGGATAAGATTTTCAAGGTAAAGAGTTTCAATTGTGCAGCAAAAATTATTATTGAATTACTGTCCTCACGGCTTAAATAACATTCTGCAATGGTATCACAGTGTAGAGTAACAGAAAGAAAATATTCCGGTAACATTTTTATAAATAGGTTTCTGCATCCAAGATGTGGGAGCAAGGAATCTTTGTAGGAGTCAGGTCAAGCTCTCTGACAAAGATCAACAATGCATTCTGTCCATGGCTATGAGCAGCAGTAGCTTAGAATGACTGAACAGAGAATTGGCAATGTGTCACACCAGAGACGTGAATTGAGAGCTAAAGAAGGCAGGACCTTGAAAGTTTTAGCCCATCCACAGAATCACAGAAGTTCGGTGGGATACTCGCAGAGAGCGAGAAGGAAGCATTTTCAG